>NC_138780.1:3576279-3616279 GCF_965119305.1 Pelophylax lessonae
ACCCACCACTGCACCAGCTAGAACCTGTCTCACTACCTACCACTGCCCCAGCCAGCTTCCCACTCTCACCACCCACCACTGAACCAGTTATCCCCCTGTCTCACTACCTACCACTGAACCAGCCCCTTTCCCACTCTCACCACCCACCATTGCACCAGCTAGCCCCTGTCTCACTACCTACCACTGCACCAGCCACCTTCCCACTCTCACCACCCACCACTGAACCAGTTACCCCCCTGTCTCACTACCTACCACTGCACCAGCCACCTTCCCACTCTCACCACCCACCACTGAACCAGTTAGCCCCCTGTCTCACTACATACCACTGCACCAGCCACCTTCTCACTCTCACCACCCACCACTGAACCAGTTACCCTCCTGTCTCACTACCTACCACTGCACCAGCCACCTTCCCACTCTCACCACCCACCACTGAACCAGTTACCCCCCTGTCTCACTACCTACCACTGCACCAGCCACCTTCCCACTCTCACCACCCACCACTGAACCAGTTACCCCCCTGTCTCACTACCTACCACTGCACAAGCCACCTTCCCACTCTCACCACCCACCACTGAACCAGTTACCCCCCTGTCTCTCTACCTACCACTGCACCAGCCACCTTCCCACTCTCACCACCCGCCACTGAACCAGTTACCCCCCTGTCTCACTACCTACCACTGCACCAGCCACCTTCCCACTCTCACCACCAACCACTGAACCAGTTACCCCCCTGTCTCACTACCTACCACTGCACAAGCCACCTTCCCACTCTCACCACCCACCACTGAACCAGTTACCCCCCTGTCTCACTACCTACCACTGCACCAGCCACCTTCCCACTCTCACCACCCGCCACTGAACCAGTTACCCCCCTGTCTCTCTACCTACCACTGCACCAGCCACCTTCCCACTCTCACCACCCGCCACTGAACCAGCCATGTCCAAACATTCTCCAGGACCAGGAAGAGAGTGTTTGCCCCCTTTCCTACACCATTCCCGGGCCACAAGCATTTTAAATTGGTAAGGGGACCTTTCAAGGGGAAGACATCCTGTCCCTCAAAGAGATTTCGGAGGTTTGTGGGGAGGACTCATAAATATGGCAGCCACTTTCGTAGAAGATGGCCTCAGATATCAACCACTCCCTCAGTGGAATGAGCACGGGGTAAATTAGTACCTGGAAAAAGTGAAAAGGTAAATATAAACCCCATGACGAAAGAACTTTAATTTAAAAATATAAAATTTTAAAAAATGTAAATATGTCTCACCATGTAAATCGGTCCTCAATCACATCATCCATATGTAGAGGCGAGCCATCATCAATCACATCATCCATATGTAGAGGCGAGCCATCATTAATCACATAATCCATATGTAGAGCCATCATCAATCACATCATCCATATATGGATCCATCATCAATCACATCATCCATATGTAGATCCATCATCAATCACATCATCCATATGTAGATCCATCATCAATCACATCATCCATATGTAGATGCATCATCAATCATATCATCCATTTATAGATCCATCATCAATCACATCATCCATATGTAGATCCATCATCAATCACATCATCCATACGTAGATCCATCATCAATCACATCATCCATATGTAGATCCATCATCAATCACATCATTCATATGTAGATCCATCATCAATCACATCATCCATATGTAGATCCATCATCAATCACTTCATCCACATGTAGATCCATCATCAATCACATCATCCATATGTGGATCCATCATCAATCACATCATCCATATGTGGATCCATCATCAATCACACCATCCATATGTAGATCCCTCATCAATCACATCATCCATATGTAGATCCATCATCAATCACATCATCCATATGTAGATCCATCATCAATCACTTCATCCACATGTAGATCCATCATCAATCACATCATCCATATGTAGATCCATCATCAATCACATCATTCATATGTAGATACATCATCAATCACATCATCCATATGTAGATCCATCATCAATCACTTCATCCACATGTAGATCCATCATCAATCACATCATCCATATGTGGATCCATCATCAATCACATCATCCATATGTGGATCCATCATCAATCACACCATCCATATGTAGATCCATCATCAATCACATCATCCATATATAGATCCATCATCAATCACATCATCCATATGTAGATCCATCATCAATCACATCATTCATATGTAGATCCATCATCAATCACATCATCCATATGTAGATCCATCATCAATCACTTCATCCATATGTAGATCCATCATCAATCACATCATCCATATGTGGATCCATCATCAATCACACCATCCATATGTAGATCCATCATCAATCACATCATCCATATGTAGATCCATCATCAATCACTTCATCCATATGTAGATCCATCATCAATCACATCATCCATATGTAGATCCATCATCAATCACATCATCCATATGTACATGCATCATCAATCACATCATCCATATGTAGATCCATCATCAATCACTTCATCCATGTGTACATCCATCATCAATCACCTCATCCATATTTAGATTCATCATCAATCACACCATCCATATGTAGATGCATCATCAATCATATCATCCATTTATAGATCCATCATCAATCACATCATTCATATGTAGATCCATCATCAATCACTTCATCCATGTGTACATCCATCATCAATCCCATCATCCATTTGTAGAGCCATCATCAATCACATCATCCATATGTAAAACCATCATCAATCACATCATCCATATGTAGATGCATCATAAATCCCATCATCCATATGTAGAGCCATCATCAATCACATCATCCATATGTACATCCATCATCAATCACATCATCCATATGTAGATGCATCATCAATCACATCATCCATATGTAGATCCATCATCAATCGCTTCATCCATATGTAGATCCATCATCAATCACTTCATCCATTTATAGATCCATCATCAATCACATCATCCATATGTAGATCCATCATCAATCACATCATCCATATGTAGATCCATCATCAATCACATCATCCATATGTAGATGCATCATCAATCATATCATCCATTTATAGATCCATCATCAATCACATAATCCATGTGTACATCCATTATCAATCACATCATCCATTTATAGATCCATCATCAATCACATCATCCATATGTAGATCCATCATCAATCACATCATCCATTTATAGATCCATCATCAATCACATCATCCATATGTAGATCCATCATCAATCACATCATCCATATGTAGATCCATAATCAATCACATCATCCATATGTAGTTCCATCATCAATCACATCATCCATTTATAGATCCATCATCAATCACATCATCCATATGTAGATCCATCATCAATCACATAATCCATGTGTAAATCCATTATCAATCCCATCATCCATATGTAGATCCATCATCAATCACATCATCCATACGTAGATCCGTCATCAATTACACCACACCATCCATATGTAGATGCATCATCAATCACATCATCCATTTATAGATCCATCATCAATCACATAATCCATTTGTAGATCCATCATCAATCACTTCATCCATGTGTAGATCCATCATCAATCACATCATCCATTTATAGATCCATCATCAATCACATCATCCATATGTAGATGCATCATCAATCATATCATCCATTTATAGATCCATCATCAATCACATAATCCATTTGTAGATCCATCATCAATCACTTCATCCATGTGTAGATCCATCATCAATCACATCATCCATTTATAGATCCATCATCAATCACTTCATCCATGTGTACATCCATTATCAATCACATCATCCATATTTAGATCCATCATCAATCACATAATCCATATGTGGGTCCATCATCAATCACATAATCCATATATGGATCCACCATCAATCACATCATCCATATGTAGATCCATCATCAATCACGCAATCCATATATAGATCCATCATCAATCACATCATCCATATATAGATCCATCATCAATCACATCATCCATATGTAGATCCATCATCAATCACATCATCCATATGTAGACCCATCATCAATCACATCATCCATATGTAGACCCATCATCAATCACATCATCCATATGTAGACCCATCATCAATCACATCATCCATATGTAGACCCATCATCAATCACATCATCCATATATAGATCCATCATCAATCACATCATCCATATGTAGACCCATCATCAATCACAAAGTCCTGCTGCCCGATGTTGTTGCCCCACCACAGCATTGCCATTAAATGACAGAATCCTGGGTGACATCATTGGCCAAATATTGTACATTTTCATTCTAGGGGCCAGGGATTCAGGTGGGCCAATGGAACAGATATGGCCAGTTTGCTCAGTGGTTCGCAAATCCAAAACCCTAATAGGGGCCAATGAGAATGGTCACATGGATTTTTAGAAAACAATACGAATGAAGGTGAGCTGAGTGTCATCATGTGTTCTCTTATCATTGTAACGTGACTTCACAGTGAACTCCTCCACAGAAATAACTTTTTAAAAATAAACCTTTTACTACTCCCATATTTCTCTCTGCGTTCTTTGTAAACTGTTCCTGGGATCTTGCCAACCTTCCAAGATTACCATGCCGTTTGGAGGAACTGCCTTGTATTGGCGCCGCAGATCTGCACTGGAGAGCCCTAATTATAATGCAATGTTACAATTTCGTAGATTGTAAAACATTCATAATGACTCGTTGGTGTGAAGGGTGCCAATGGAGGGTTGGCCGAGGTAGTAGAGGATCCACAAAAGTGGGCAAGACCCAATAATAAAGATACATTTATTAAATAATTTGGTATTTATATCTGCTACTTCAACGTGTTATGAAGGTACGGCATCTGAAATGATAAAGATCTTCTCGGTGGTGTGGAGGCAAGTTGCTAGATCACCTTAGGGTTGTATGGAAAGCTAACTCAGCAAGCTGGCCCAAGCCACAAAATCCAGCTCTGATTGGAGGTTTCAAAGTCATTTCAGGTCTGTTTGGCAATATAATCCCCCCAATCCTGGTCAGATTATTTCCCAGGGTCTCCTCCAAGTTGTGATTATTTCCCAGGGTCTCCTCCAAGTTGTGATTATTTCCCAGGGTCTCCTCCAAGTTGTGATTATTTCCCAGGGTCTCCTCCAAGTTGTGATTATTTCCCAGGGTCTCCTCCAAGTTGTGATTATTTCCCAGGGTCTCCTCCAAGTTGTGATTATTTCCCAGGGTCTTCTCCAAGTTGTGATTATTTCCCAGGGTCTTCTCCAAGTTGTGATTATTTCCCAGGGTCTTCTCCAAGTTGTGATTATTTCCCAGGGTCTCCTCCAAGTTGTGATTATTTCCCAGGGTCTCCTCCAAGTTGTGATTATTTCCCAGGGTCTTCTCCAAGTTGTGATTATTTCCCAGGGTCTTCTCCAAGTTGTGATTATTTCCCAGGGTCTTCTCCAAGTTGTGATTATTTCCCAGGGTCTTCTCCAAGTTGTGATTTTTATCCAGGGTCTCCTCCAAGTTGTGATTATTTCCCAGGGTCTTCTCCAAGTTGTGATTATTTCCCAGGGTCTTCTCCAAGTTGTGATTATTTCCCAGGGTCTTCTCCAAGTTGTGATTATTATCCAGGGTCTTCTCCAAGTTGTGATTATTTCCCAGGGTCTCCTCCAAGTTGTGATTATTTCCCAGGGTCTTCTCCAAGTTGTGATTTTTATCCAGGGTCTTCTCCAAGTTGTGATTATTTCCCAGGGTCTTCTCCAAGTTGTGATTATTATCCAGGGTCTCCTCCAAGTTGTGATTATTATCCAGGGTCTTCTCCAAGTTGTGATTATTATCCAGGGTCTTCTCCAAGTTGTGATTATTATCCAGGGTCTTCTCCAAGTTGTGATTATTATCCAGGGTCTTCTCCAAGTTGTGATTATTATCCAGGGTCTCCTCCAAGTTGTGATTATTATCCAGGGTCTCCTCCAAGTTGTGATTATTATCCAGGGTCTTCTCCAAGTTGTGATTATTATCCAGGGTCTTCTCCAAGTTGTGATTATTATCCAGGGTCTCCTCCAAGTTGTGATTATTTCCCAGGGTCTCCTTCAAAAGCCTTGTCTTGCTTCTAAAGGTGCCTTCCGGTTGGGATACTCTGAAACATCCACTGATTTATATCTCAAAAAAGGTTTCGATTTTTGAGATTTATACCCGTCACTGCTCTTTGAAGACAAATGGTGACTTTTATTTGTAAAAGATAAAACAATGAAAGGTTAATGAAGAAAAATCCAGGCAAACCCGTTCCTGAAGCCTTAAGTCGGTGCTAAGTGTTGAATGACCCCTTATATTGGTTGTCGGTGATGAGTGATCTGTTGTGTTGGTAGTCAGTGATGAGTGATCCCTTATGTTGGTGGTCAGTGATGAGTGATGCCTTTTATTGGTGGTCAGTGATGAATTATCCCTTATGTTGGTGGTCAGTGATGAGTGATCCATTTTGTTGGTGTTCAATGATAAGTGATCCGTTTTGTTGGTGGTCAGTGATGAGTGATCCCTTATGTTGGTGGTCAGTGATGAGTGATGCCTTTTATTGGTAGTCAGTGATGAGTGATCCCTTATGTTGGTGGTCAGTGATGAGTGATCCCTTATGTTGGTGGTCAGTGATGAGTGATCCCTTATGTTGGTGGTCAGTGATGAGTGATCCCTTATGTTGGTGGTCAGTGATGAGTGATGCCTTTTATTAGTGGTCAAGGATGAGTGATCTGTTGTGTTAGTGGTCAGTGATGAGTGATCCCTTATGTTGGTGGTCAGTGATGAGTGATGCCTTTTATTGGTGGTCAGTGATGAGTGATCCCTTATGTTGGTGGTCAGTGATGAGTGATCCATTTTGTTGGTGTTCAATGATAAATGATCCGTTTTGTTGGTGGTCAGTGATGAGTGATCCCTTATGTTGGTGGTCAGTGATGAGTGATGCCTTTTATTGGTGGTCAGTGATGAGTGATCCCTTATGTTGGTGGTCAGTGATGAGTGATCCCTTATGTTGCTGGTCAGTGATGAGTGATGCCTTTTATTGGTGGTCAGTGATGAGTGATCCCTTATGTTGGTGGTCAGTGATGAGTGATCCCT
The DNA here is from genome assembly GCF_965119305.1 of Pelophylax lessonae. Lineage (NCBI taxonomy): Eukaryota > Metazoa > Chordata > Amphibia > Anura > Ranidae > Pelophylax > Pelophylax lessonae. The sequence continues at coordinate 3,583,376 of NC_138780.1, forward strand.
TATGTTGCTGGTCAGTGATGAGTGATCCCTTATGTAGGTGGTCAGTGATGAGTGATCCCTTATGTTGGTTGTCAGTGATGAGTGATCCCTTATGTAGGTGGTCAGTGATGAGTGATCCCTTATGTTGGTTGTCAGTGATGAGTGATCCCTTATGTAGGTGGTCAGTGATGAGTGATCCCTTATGTTGGTTGTCAGTGATGAGTGATCCCTTATGTAGGTGGTCAGTGATGAGTGATGCCTTTAATTGGTGGTCAGTGATGAGTGATTCCTTATGTTGGTGGTCAGTGATGCCTTATGTTGGTGGTCAGTGATGAGTGATGCCTTATGTTGGTGGTCAGTGATGAGTGATGCCTTTTATTAGTGGTCAGTGATGAGTGATCCCTTATGTTGGTGGTCAGTGATGAGTGATCCATATTGTTGGTATTCAATGATAAGTGATCCGTTTTGTTGGTGGTCAGTGATGAGTGATCCCTTATGTTGGTGGTCAGTGATGACGAGAAATCCATTCTGTTGGTGGTCAGTGATAAGTGATCTCCTATGTTGGTGGTCAGTGATCAGTGATCTGTTATGTTGTTGGTCAGTAAGTACCCCTTAAGTTAGTGGTCAGTTATGAGTGAACCCCTATATGTTGTGTTATGTATGAGTGACATACTCCACTGACACACTACAATATATTGCAATAAAACTGCACTAACGCACTGCAATATACTGCGTTAAACGTGCACTAATGCACAGAAATATACTGCATAAAACTTGCACTAACGCACAGAAATATACTGCATTTAACATGCACTCATGCACAGAAATATACTGCGTTAAACGTGCACTAATGCACAGAAATATACTACGTTAAACATGCAGTAACGCACAGAAATATACTGCATTAAACATACAGTAACACACAGAAATATACTGCATTAAATAGACAAAAAAAATGGAGGGTCCCCCTAGGGTGTGGGACTTTAACGGCAAGCACACTTCCACAGATGTATAAAAGTAAAAATATTTTTATTATTGACAACAAGTTAAAAATAGATCTCAATGAATCTGAGATATTACATAAATGATAAGGAGAATACAAATAATGTGGTAACACAAATGATCTATATATGGTTGAAAGAAATGATGGTGCATATACTCAAAGGTATATGTTGGTTTCTTGAAGGAAATCCTCCCACCCGACGCGTTTCAGGCACGCAGGCCTTTCTTCAGGGGTCTGGGAAGTGGGGAGGTTTTTTTGATTTCCTGCATGAACATGGTAGATATTGTATAAATTAATTTCATAACAAATTATGTCAGTTTCAGTATATTTCAAGTATAAGATGTTATACCTGTAGAAGAAAACTGGATATAAAAGTTTCATACCTGTAGGTTGCTTGAAATGTGACAAGAGAGTCACTGCTGATAAAAGTAAGAGAAAAGAGAGGGGTTCCGCTGTGCTTAGTGCCGACGTATGCACCCCTAAGTCCCTGGGGGTGTAGATCTTCGCCAAAGTGGCCCCAGCGAGGATGCCTGAAAGGAGGCTGCACGTGTCTCTGTGTAAACGTATATGTAGGAGAATCGAATTAATTGAAGATGTATTAAAAGGGATGACTAAACTGCTCTTAGGATATGTGTAGAAGTAAGAGGAGAGATACCTTGTAATAAAAGTGTTGACACTTCTGGTTAAGAGGATGTACTTGTTATGTTGAAGGTCACAGGGTAGGGGGTGTTGTAGGTTGGTAGAGTCAGCTGAAAAATATATATTATATATACATATATATATACATATATGTGTATCCTGTTATATATTGGAATTTGCTCGTACAGTATTCTACCAGGGAGAGTGTTTAATATTCATACCTTAATTAATTTATTGTGTAAGGATTTCCTGACCAGAAGTCGTTTTGCTGGTTGTCAGAAATTGGCAGAGTATTGTCCCTAAATAGGATGAGTTAATCCGTGTTTTTGGTTCTCTTCTCTAGGTTTGGGAGGTGCATCTGGGAACCAGAGATATGGCATATATGTTACACATCGTGGGCAGGAAAGGGGGTAAAAAGGGTGGAAATAAATTAAATTAAAATAGATCCAACTGGTAGGTTACCTGGTGATGTTTCAATAGCAAGGATTTTTTCAAGTGTCAGTTTCCTTATCAGATTCCTGAAATGACAAGTTTTTTCCTCCTTATTGGGGTCAGCCAGTGGTAAGGAAGGTAAAAATGGCTTGTGGGGGGGTCCTAGGTGGTTACCTTATATATAGCAGGTCCCGTATGTAGTCATCGGCGGCGGATGCTATATCTGGCATCCGTCGCCGTTTAAATGCCCATGAAAGACGCCGGAGCATGCGCAGTACGGGCCGCGAGCACGCTCCGGCATCATCTGTGCAGCCAATGGCATCCACCGCCGATGGAACGCAGGACACGCCCCCGGATGCGGAAGTGCGGCCTGCGTTTCAACGGCGCCGACGCAGTGATTGGTCCCTGAGCTGCGGGCGGGGCCGATGGATTCGGCCGTCATCCGCAGGAGGGGCCAAGTAACGGGGGGGCCCGTAACAAGGTCACGTTTCCCCCCGGGTGCGCCGGGTGGGGCCACAAGGAGAAAGTCAGCCCCAGGGGATGGAAAACAGGGAGAGGGCGGGGTCGGCTACCGCACAAAGGAATCCCTTAAAGAGAAAGAAGAGGAGCGAAGTGTATGGAAAAAAATGATTGGGAAATAGATGGAAGATGGGGTGGAATAGAATAATTGGTGAAAAATGCCTTGATTTGTTGAGGGCATTTATCCATAATACAGACAAGATATATTAGACACTACAAATGAGATATAGTATTGTTTCAAAATTAATAAATAAACATTATATCCGTATATATTTAAAAATAGCTTATTACAGGTTGAATGGTATTAGAAAGATATTTATCCTGAGTATTGAAATGGACATAATACATCTACAATAGTCCGTTTATATAAAGTTAGTTACACATTGCGTGCCCGCCTATGTCTATATTATGTGGTACATAAGTATGAATAATGAAATAAATGAAGAAAAGAATTATGATGTAAAACCTGGGAACAGGAACCTCTAGTGGTCTGGGAACATCAGATCTAATTAGTGAAAAAACAGAGCAATAGACAATCCATTTGAGAAATTCATATTGGGATGCATTACATTAGTGCACACGGAGAGAAGGAAAAAAAATAAAAAATAAAAAAAAAATAAAAAAAAATAAAAATAAATATAAAAAATATAATTGGCATGTGGAGTGAATGGAATTATTTTTCCCAGCCTCCAGAGGAGAACCCTTCCAAGAAGGGTCGGAAGCTGAGAGAGTCGTTGAGGCCCGGGGGCGAGGTGGCATTAAGTTCTACTATCCAACGTGTTTCACGTTGTAATCTTTTTGAACCGTATACTGCATTAAATGTGCACGAATGCACAGAAATATACTGCATTAAACATGCACTAACGCACAGAAATATACTGCATTAAACATGCAGTAACGCACAGAAATAAAATGCGTTAAATGTGCAGTAACGCACTGAAATATACTGCGTTAAACATGCAGTAAGGCACAGAAATATACTGCATTAAACGTGCACTAATGCACAGAAATATACTGCATTAAACATTCAGTAATGCACAGAAATATACTGCGTTAAACGTGCACTAACGCACAGAAATATACTGCATTAAACATTCAGTAACGCACAGAAATATACTGCATTAAACATGTAGTAATGCACAGAAATATACTACGTTAAACATGCAGTAACACACTGAAATATACTGAATTAAACATGCAGTAATGCACAGAAATATACTGCGTTAAACGTGCACTAACGCACAGTAATATACTGCATTAAACGTGCACTAACGCACAGAGAAATACTGTGTTAAACATGCAGTAACGTACAGAAATATACTGCGTTATACTTGCAGTAATGCACAGAAATATACTGCGTTAAACGTGCAGTAATGCACAGCAGTATACTGCATTAAACGTGCACTAACGCACAGAAATATACTGCATTAAACATGCACTAACGCACAGTAATATAATGCATCAAACGTGCACTAACGCACAGAAATATACTGTGTTAAACATGCAGTAACACACAGAAATATACTATGTTAAACATGCAGTAACGCACTGAAATATACTGCATTAAACATGCAGTAACACACAGAAATATACTGCGTTAAACGTGCACTAATGCACGGAAATATACTGCATTAAACATGCACTAATGCACAGAAATATACTGCATTAAAGGTGCACTAACACACAGAAATATACTGCATTAAACGTGCACTAACACACAGTAATATACTGCGTTAAACATGCAGTAATGCACAGAAATATACTGCATTAAACTTGCAGTAACGCACAGAAATATAATATGTTAAACGTGCAGTAACACACTGAAATATACGGCGATAAACATGCAGTAACGCACAGAAATATACTGCATTAATCATGCAGTAACGCACAGAAATATACTGCGTTAAACGTGCAGTAACGCATAGAAATATACTGCGTTAAACGTGCACTAATGCACAGAAATATACTGCATTAAAAATGCAGTAACGCACAGAAATATACTGCATTAATCATGCAGTAACGCACAGAAATATACTGCGTTAAACGTGCAATAACGTACAGAAATAAACTGCGTTAAACGATCAATCAGAACCTCATTGCAGGTATATTAATTCCTCTATAGTAGGCAGAGACTGGATTTCCTGAAGACGCCATGCAGCGAAATGCATTGATGTCCGCCTGTCTACACTTCCTAACCAGTGACGTTACTTCCGGCGACTCCATGGAACGCACGCCGGCCGCTTCTCGGAACGTTTAAAGAGGGGTGAGCCCATTACATGGTTGAGAAAAGGGAATACAATTGTTATGCAATCTGAGCTATTGCCGGTCAGGGCACATTCTATGTAAGCCTAACTATAGATGTGTGTGTGGTGGCATTTTAATATTTAATAAAACAGTGCTACACTATTATGGGTGTATCTGTTTTACCTCCATATAATTAACATCGGCCATCCGAGAGGGAATAGAGAGGTGCAGACCCATCCAGGTGTTCTGATTAAGGCTGTATGGTTCCTGGGACCTGGGGCTTCTGGTGAGCAGATTTATGAGTCTTATCACAAGGTGGAGCACTTGAATCAAAATAAGAAGGCATGGTGTGGGTGACAGCATTTATTGAGCACTAATTTATTCCACCTAAGAAAACTTATTTGTATTTGGCTGTGATTGCTTCACATTTAATAATTTCTGTTGGTTATATAGCAATAGTGTATTGTTGTGTTCACACTATTGACACATTTGTATGTTATTTTCCATTACAGTATATCCACAATAGCCATCACTTAACAGCGCCTGCTTTATACTGTATGCATTATTTTAGTTTTTAGTGTTTTTCAGCAGTTAAGGGAACTCACTATATGGATAAGGCGCACTTCATGGATTTTTTCATTCTGCGTTAAACGTGCTGTGACGCACTGAAATATACTGCGTTAAACATCCAGTAACGCACAGAAATATACCGCGTTAAACATGCAATAACGCACAGAAATATACTGCGATAAACATGCAGTGACGCACTGAAATATACTGCGTTAAACATGCAGCAACGCACTGAAATATACTGCGTTAAATATGCAATAACGCACAGAAATATACTGCGATAAACATGCAGTAATGCACAGAAATAAACTGCGTTAAACGTGCAGTAATGCACAGATATATTCTGCGTTAAATTTGCACTAACGCACTGAAATATACTGCATTAAATGGCACATAATGTAGTTAAATATACTTCCTTAAACGTGCAGTAAAGCACTGAAATATACTTTGTTAAACGTGCAGTAGCGTGCTGAAATATACTGCGTTAAACGTGCACTAATGCACCCAAATATACTGCTTTACATGGCACGTAACGCACTGAAATATACCATATTAAACGTGCAGTAAGGAATAGAAGTATACTGCGTTAAACATGCAGGAATGCACAGAAATAAACTGCATTAAACATGCAGTAACGCACTGAAATATACTGCGTTAAACATGCAGTAACGCACTGAAATATACTGCGTTAAACGGGCACTAACATATAAATATACTGTGTTAAACGTGCAGTAATGCACAGAAATTTACTGCGTTAAACGCGCACTAACGCACTGGAATATACTGCTTTAAACGTGCACTAATGCACAAATATACTTCTTTAAACGTGCAGCAACGCACAGACATATACTGCGTTAAATGTGCACTAACGCACAAATATAGTGTTAAACATGCAGTAACGCACAGAACTATACTGCGTTAAACGTTACGTAACGCACTGAAATATACTTATTTAAATATGCACTAACACACTGAAATATACTGCGTTAAACGTGCGCTGACGCACAAATATAATGTTAAACGTGTAGTAATGCACAGAAATATTCTGCATTAAACTAGCACTAACGCATTGAAATATACTGCATCAAATAACACTTAACACACTTAAATATACTTCGTTAACCACTTCCGGACTGCCCGCTGCCTTTTTACTGTGGCACTGCGGCCCTCCTGCGCAAACTGACTTAGACCTACGTCGGTCGCATGCAGGCAGCTAGGGGGGCGAGTGCGCGCCGCCGCCGGCGCGCTCCCGCTCCCACTCGGCAGCGAGGAAGCCGATGCACAGGGCAGGCGCCTCAGATTGCCGCCTGACACCCGCGATCGCTCCCCGCTAAGAGAGAAGAACGGTCAGCTGTTGTAAACCCAGCTGACCGTTCTTCTCTCTGGAATGATCACAGAGTGCCTGTGATCCTTCTATATAGGATCACAGGTCTCTATGGTCATTTCACAAGCAATGCCCCCCCCCCACAGTTAGAAAAACACCCCTAGGCTCACATTTAACCCCTTGATCACCCACAATGTTAACCCCTTCCCTGCCGGTGTCATTAGTACAGTGACAGTGCATATTTTTAGCACTGATTACTGTAGTAAGGTCACTGGTCCCCCAAAAAGTGTCAAAAATGTCAGTTAGGGATCCGATCTGTCCGCCGCAATGTTGCAGTCCCGCTAAAAATCGCAGATCGCCGCCATTACTAGTAAAAAATAAAACAATAAAAATGACATAAATCTATCTTAGTAGACGCGATAACATTTGCGCAAACCAATCAAAATACGCCTATTGCGATTTTTTTTTACCAAAAATATGTAGCAGAAAACAAATTGGCCTAAAATGTTAAAAAATTTAGATTTTTACATTTTTTTTTGAGAATGTTATATAGCAGAATGTCAAAAATATTGTTTTTTTTTTCTTCAGAATTGTAGCTTTTTTTCGTTTATAGCGCAAAAAATTAAAATCGCACAGGTAATCAAATACCATCAAAAGAAAGCTCTATTTGTGGGAAAAAAGGACATCAATTTTATTTGGGTACAGCGTCACACGACCGCGCAATTGTTCATTAAAAAAACGCAGTGCCGAATCGCAAAATATGGCGTGGTCATTAAGGGGGAAAATCTTCCGGTCCAGAAGTGGTTAAACGTGCACTAACACACTGAAATATACTGCGTTAAATGGCACGTAAAGCACTTAAATATACTTAGTTAAACATGCAGTAACGCACTGAACTATACTTCATTAAACATGCACTAATGCACTGAAATATACTGTGTTAAACGTGCAGTAACGCACTTAAATATACTTCGTTAAACGTACTCTAATACACTGAAATATACTGCGTTAAATGGCACATAACGCACTTAAATATACTTTGTTAAACATGCAGTAACGCACTGAACTATACTTCATTAAACATGCGCTAATACACTGAAATATACTGCGTTAAATGGCACGTAATGCACTTAAATATACTTCGTTAAACATGCAGTAACGCACTGAACTATACTTCATTAAACATGCACTAATGCACTGAAATATACTGTGTTAAACGTGCAGTAACGCACTTAAATATACTTCGTTAAACGTGCTCTAATACACTGAAATATACTGCGTTAAATGGCACGTAAAGCACTTAAATATACTTTGTTAAACGTGCAGTAACGCACTGAACTATACTTCATTAAACGTGCACTAATACACTGAAATATACTGCGTTAAACGTGCAGTAACGCACTTAAATATACTTAGTTAAAAGTGCAGTAACACACTGAAATATACTGCAGTAAACCTACCCTGACAAAATAAACTGACACTAATGTAAAAATGAACGGTCTCTACACTCACACTGACTGCACTATCACTGGATTCACACTAAACTGATATTCTACACTGACAATAGAATCAGAATACCACACTATAGCACACTAACTCTCTCCACGCCGATATCACACTACAAATGGCCGCTTTTGAAAGAATACTTTTATAGTGTGGGGCGGGACTAAGAGCAATGAGCCATGATTGAATAGAGTCATCATTATTTTCTCTAATCATGTCTCTGACAGTGCTCTGTGCCCTGATTAGACAAAGCTTTTATTGCTTCATCCAATCAGGGCTTCCAATGCACTGTGCAGTGGCGCAGTGCATTGTGGTCATTCGGCGGGACAAACAAAGGCCCCGATAATTTCGAGTGTTCATCAAACGGGCAAACAACAAATGTTCGGCCTGAACTAATGCTTGGGCCGAACCATTTGCCCATCCCTAATACTAAGCTTCTAAAACCCATTGTGAGGCTTACCTCCCTGTCACTAGAACCCACAGATATTGGAGACAGTTGTAGGATGGGGGATACAGAAAGTGAGGAACCAGGAGGAGGAATGCGGGTCTCTTTCTGCCGATATTGAGGTCCTTCTGCCACCAAGCCCTGAGGTTCAGAGATATATGTTTTCCCGTGCATGTGGTACTCTACAGGCAAAGTCTACAGACCACAATCATGCTGTCGGCAGCAGATATGTTAAAAGAGAGCCACGCTCCAGGGTTCGTTCTATTTCCTGTCTTTTCAAATACTCGTGTACTGTCCTGATGCTGGCCAAATGCATACCTAAATATTTATGATATTTTGGGAATAATTGGGGATACAGGGATAGGAGGGGGTCGGAGGAATGTGGAGTTGCGGTTTGAAGTATTTTTGTGCACTTTGTTTTTGCACACATACTATACAATCAAACTGTTGTGCCAGTGGTCAATTGGTACAAAGTTGAGGGCTTCAGCTTTATTTTTTTTAAGAGTAAACTTTCCTAAATCTTTTAGATCTGATGTGGCTGCTACTTCCAAAGTTCAACTCTTTCGTTCATCCCAGTCAGGTGTATCTCTCGCTATAGTTAAAGTCTTGTTTACCTTGCAACAGCCTCTTTGAACATGCCAAAACCCGATAGGCTTAAGGCTACATAATTAGAGGTTGAATAAGATATACACTTTATCAATATTGTCAAAAGTATTGGGACGCCTGCCTTTACTTGCACATGAACTTTAATGGCATCCCAGTCTTAGTCCGTAGGGTTCAGTATTGAGTTGGCCCACCCTTTGCAGCTATAACAGCTTCAACTCTTCTGGAAAGGCTGTCCACAAGGTTTAGGAGTGTGTCTATGGGAATGTTTGACCATTCTTTCAGAAGCACATTTGTGAGGTCAGACACTGATGTAGACGAGAATGCCTGGCTCACAGTCTCTGCTCTAATTCACCCCAAAGCTGTTCTATTGGGTTGAGGTCAGGACTCTGTGCAGGCCAGCCAAGTTCCTCCACCCCAAACTAGCTCATCCATGTCTTTATGGACCTTGCTTTGTGCACTGGTGGGCAGTCATGTTGGAACAGGAAGGGGCCATCCCGAAACTCTTCCCAAAAAGTTTGGAGCATGAAATTGTCCAAAATGTCTTGGTATGCTGACACCTTAAGAGTTCCCTTCACTGGAACTAAGGGGCCAAGCCCAACCCCTGAAAAACAACCCCACACCATAACCCCCCTCCACCAAATGATTTGGACCTGTGCACAAAGCAAGGTCCATAAAGACATGGATGAGCGAGTTTGGGGTGGAGGAGGTTGACTGGCCTGCACAGAGTCCTGACCTTATCCCGACAGAACATCTTTGGGATGAATTACTGCAGAGACTGTATTATTGAATCCTACGGAATAAGACCGGGATGCCATCAAAGTTCATATGTGTGTAAAGACAGGCGTCCCAATACAATAGAGTATATATAGGATAGGATGTATATAGCATATACTGTACAGGATATATAGAAGTTTCATCACCTCCCTTTGAGGCCCATAAACTACAGACTGTTAGGAACTGCAGCAGGTTTGGCCCAGAGTAGTCAACCCAACCACCCCCCCCCCCCTGGGGGAACTAAGGCCGGTGTTACCCTACATGTGGGGTGTTCTCTCCTGGGCCCATTGGGAGAAGTTGGATACAATTCCATATTCTCCCTCCAGAGCCCTGCACATAGGGGAGATAGGAGTTTCATCACCTGTTGAAGAACATAAACCATAAAGATAAAGCACACCACAAGGCGAGGCTGAGTGCGATGTTTTATTACAGGTTCTATACATACTACAAGAACATAGAGGCGTATTCACTGAACTCTTTTCCAGTTCAGGGCAGACAATGGAGTTTCATTAGGCGTACTTCTTCATTGACCCGGTTACAGACGATTGGATTCTTCAGGGTAAATCTTCAATAATAGTAAAATCCAGTTGGTGTCCACAGCGCAAAGCCAGTGGTGCCATCACATCGGTAATATGGCACCATGATTAAATCCTCCTGAGTACTAACTTGACTTGCAGCTTGAGTATATGCTTGTTGAGTTGGAGCCTGAGGAACTTGCACTGGTGCTGCAGGAACCTGAGGAGCTACTACTTGTGGTGCAGAAACCTGGGGAGCTAACACTTGTGGTGCAGGGACCTGAGGAGCTGGCACTTGTGGTGCAGGGACCTGAGGAGCTGGCACTTGTGGTGCAGGGACTTGAGGAGCTGGCACTTGTGGAGCAGGGATCTGAGGAGCTGACACTTGTTGTGCAGGGACCTGAGGAACTGGCACTTGTGATGCAGGGAGCTGAGGAGCTGGCACTTGTGGTGCAGGGACCTGAGGAACTGGCACTTGTGGTGCAGGGACCTGAGGAACTGGCACTTGTGATGCAGGGAGCTGAGGAACTGGCACTTGTGGTGCAGGGACCTGAGGAACTGGCACTTGTGATGCAGGGAGCTGAGGAGCTGGCATTTGTGGTGCAGGGACCTGAGGAGCTGGCACTTGTTGTGCAGGGATTTGAGGAGCTGGCACTTGTGGTGCAGGGACCTGAGGAGCTGGCACTTGTGGTGCAGGGACCTGAGGAGCTGGCACTTGTGCTGCAGGGATCTGAGGAGCTGACACTTGTTGTGCAGGGACCTGAGGAACTGGCACTTGTGATGCAGGGAGCTGAGGAGCTGGCACTTGTGGTGCAGGGACCTGAGGAGCTGGCACTTGTGGTGCAGGGACCTGAGGAGCTGGCACTTGTGGTGCAGGGACCTGAGGAGCTAGTACTTGTGGTGCAGGGACCTGAGTGGCTACCACTTGTGCTGCAGGGACCTGAGGAGCTGGCACTTGTGGTGCAGGGATCTGAGAAGCTGGCACTTGTGGTGCAGGGACCTGAGGAGCTGGCACTTGTGGTGCAGGGAGATGAGGAGCTTGCAATTGTGGTGCTTGATATTGCCAATTGCAATAACTATAGTATGGATATGTTGCTATAGGGGCCTGGGGAACTGGCACTTGTTGTACAGGGACCTGAGGAGCTGGCACTTGTGGTGCAGGGACCTGAGGAACTGACACTTGTTGTGCAGGGACCAGAGTAACTGGCACTTGTGGTGCAGGGACCTGAGGAGCTACCACTTGTGGTGCAGGGAGTTGAGGAGCTGACACTTGTGGTGCAGGGAGCTGAGGAGCTTGCACTTGTGGTGCAGGGAGTTGAGGAGCTGGCACTTGTGGTGCAGGGAGCTGAGGAGCTGGCACTTGTGGTGCAGGGAGCTGAGGAGCTTGCACTTGTGGTGCAGGGACCTGAGGAGCTGGCACTTGTGGTGCAGGGACCTGAGGAGCTGGCACTTGTGGTGCAGGGACCTGAGGAGCTGGCACTGGTGCAGGAACTACAGCTTGCTGTTGTGGTGCTTGATATTGCCACTGGGAATAACTATAGTATGGTGCAGGGACCTGAGGAGCTAGTACTTGTGTTGCAGGGACCTGAGGAGCTGGCACTTGTGGTGCAGAGGCCTGACTAGCTACCACTTGTGCTGCAGGAACCTGAGGAGCTGGCACTTGTGGTGCAGGGACCTGAGGAGCTGGCATTTGTGGTGCAGGGACCTGAGGGGCTGGCACTTGTGGTGCAGGGACCTGAGGAGCTGGCATTTGTGGTGCAGGGACCTGAGGAGCTGGCACTTGTGGTGCAGGGAGCTGAGGAACTTGCACTGGTGCAGGAACTACAGCTTGCTGTTGTGGTGCTTGATATTGCCACTGGGAATAATTATAGTATGGAAATTGTGCTGCAGGAACCTGAGAAGCTGGCACTGTTGCTACAGGGGCCTGAGGAACTGGCACGTGTGGTGCAGGGGCCTGAGGAGCTACCACTTGTGGTGCAGGGGCCTGAGGAGCTGGCACTTGTGGTGCAGGGTTCTGAGGAGCTGGCACTTGTGGTGCAGGGATCTGATAAGCTACCACTTGTTGTGCAGGGACTTGAGGGACTGGCACTTGTGGTGCAGGGACCTGAGGAGCTGGCACTTGTGGTGCAGGGACCTGAGGAGCTGGCACTTGTGGTGCAGGGAGCTGAGGAACTTGCACTGGTGCAGGAACGGCTTGCTGTTGTGGTGCTTGATATTGCCACTGGGAATAATTATAGTATGGAAATTGTGCTACAGGAACCTGAGGAGCTGGCACTGTTGCTACAGGGGCCTGAGTAGCTACCACTTGTTGTGCAGGGGCCTGAGAAACTGACGCTTGTTGTGCAGGGATCTGAGGAGCTGGCACTTGTGGTGCAGGGACCTGAGGAGCTGGCACTTGTTGTGCAGGGATCTGAGGAGCTGGCACTTGTGGTGCAGGGACCTGAGGAGCTGGCACTTGTGGTGCAGGGACCTGTGGAGCTGGCACTTGTGGTGCAGGGACCTGAGGAGCTTGCACTTGTGGTGCGGGGACCTGAGGAGCTAGCACCTGTGGTGCAGGGACCTGAGAAGCTAGCAATTGTGGTGCAGGGACCTGAGGGGCTGGCACTTGTGGAGCAGGGACCTGAGGAGCTGGCACTTGTGGTGCAGGGATCTGAGGAGCTGGGGCTTGTGGTGCAGGGACCTGAGGAGCTGGCACTTGTGGTGCAGGGACCTGAGGAGCTGTCTCTTGTGATGCAGGAAGCTGAGGAACTTGCACTGGTGCAGGAACTACAGCTTGCTGTTGTGGTGCTTGATATTGCCACTGGCAATAACTGTAGTATGGAAATTGTGCTACAGGAACCTGAGGAGCTGGCACTGTTGCTACAGGGGCCTGGGGAACTGGCACTTGAGGTGCAGGGGCCTGAGGAGCTGGCACTTGTACTGCAGGGACTTGAGGAACTACCACTTGTGGTGAAGGGACTGGAGGAGCTGGCAATTGTGCTGCAGGGACCTGAGAAACTAGCACTTGTGGTGCAGGGGCCTGAGAAATTACCACTTGTGGTGCAGTAACCTGAGGAGCTAGCACTTGTGGTGCAGGGGCCTGAGGAGCTACCACTTGTGGTGCAGGGACCTGAGGAGCTTGCACTGGTGCAGGAACTACAGCTTGTTGTTGTGGTGCTTGATATTGCCACTGGGAATAATTATAGAATGGAAATTGTGCTACAGGAACCTGAGGAGCTGGCACTGTTGCTACAGGGGCCTGAGGAACTGGAATTTGTAGTGCAGGGACCTGAGGGGCTGGCACTTGTGGAGCAGGGATCTGAGCAGCTGCCGCTTGTGGTGCAGGGACCTGAGGAGCTGGCATTTGTGGTGCAGGGACCTGAGGAGCTGGCACTTGTTGTGCAGGGATTTGAGGAGCTGGCACTTGTGGTGCAGGGATCTGAGGAGCTGGCACTTGTGGTGCAGGGACTTGAGGAGCTGGCACTTGTGGTGCAGGGATCTGAGGAGCTGGCACTTGTGCTGCAGGGGCCTGAGGAACTGGCACTTGTGGAGCAGGGATCTGAGGAGCTGGCACTTGTGGTGCAGGGGCCTGAGGAACTGGCACTTGTGGTGCAGGGATCTGAGGAGCTGGCACTGGTGCAGGAACTACAGCTTGTTGTTGTGGTGCTTGATATTGCCACTGGGAATAATTATAGTATGGAAATTGTGCTACAGGGACCTGAGGAACTGGCACTGTTGCTACAGGGGCCTGAGGAACTGGAATTTGTGGTGCAGGGACCTGAGGGGCTGGCACTTGTGGTGCAGGGACCTGAGCAGCTGGCATTTGTGGTGCAGGGACCTGAGGAGCTGGCACTTGTTGTGCAGGGATTTGAGGAGCTGGCACTTGTGGTGCAGGGACCTGAGGAGCTGGCACTTGTGGTGCAGGGACCTGAGGAGCTGGCACTTGTGGTGCAGGGATCTGTGGAACTTGCACTGGTGCAGGAACTACAGCTTGCTGTTGTGGTGCTTGACATTGCCACTGATAATAACTGTAGAATGGAAATTGTGCTACAGGAACCTGAGGAGCTATCACCTGTGTTGCAGGGACCTGAGGAGCTGGCACTTGTGGTGCAGAGACCTGAGGGGCTGGCACTTGTGGAGCAGGGACCTGGGGAGCTGGCACTTGTGGTGCAGGGACCTGAGGGGCTGGCACTTGTGGAGCAGGGACCTGAGGGGCTGGCACTTGTGGAGCAGGGGCCTGGGGAGCTGGCACTTGTGGTGCAGGGACCTGAGGAGCTGGCACTTGTGGTGCAGGGACCTGAGGAGCTTGCACTTGTGGTGCAGGGGCCTGAGGAGCTACCACTTGTGGTGCAGGGACCTGAAGAGCTTGCACTGGTGCAGGAACTACAGCTTGTTGTTGTGGGGCTTCATATTGCCACTGGGAATAATTATAGAATGGAAATTGTGCTACAGGAACCTGAGGAGCTGGCACTGTTGTTACAGGGGCCTGAGTAGCTACCACTTGTTGTGCAGGGGCCTGAGGAACTGGAATTTGTGGTGCAGGGGCCTGAGGAGCTGGCACTTGTGTTGCGGGGACCTGAGGAGCTACCACTTGTTGTGCAGGGACCTGAGGAGCTGCCACTTGTGGTGCAGGGACCTGAGGAGCTACCACTTGTTGTGCAGGGACCTGAGGAGCTGCCACTTGTGGTGCAGGGACCTGAGGAACTGGCATTTGTTGCACAGGGACCTGAGGAGCTGGCCCTTGTTGTGCAGGGACTTGAGTAGCTACCACTTGTTGTGCAGGTACCTGAGGAGCTACCACTTGTTGTGCAGGGACTTGAGGAGCTGGTGCTTGTTGTGCAGGTATCTGAGGAGCTGGCACTTGTGGTCCAGGGGCCTGAGGAGCTGGCACTTGTGGTGCAGGGACCTGAGGAGCTACCACTTGTTGTGCAGGGACCTGAGGAGCTGCCACTTGTGGTGCAGGGACCTGAGGAACTGGCATTTGTTGCACAGGGACCTGAGGAGCTGGCCCTTGTGGTGCAGGGACTTGAGTAGCTACCACTTGTTGTGCAGGGACTTGAGGAGCTACCACTTGTTGTGCAGGGACTTGAGGAGCTGGTGCTTGTTGTGCAGGTATCTGAGGAGCTACCACTTGTTGTGCAGGGACTTGAGGAGCTGGTGCTTGTTGTGCAGGTATCTGAGGAGCTACAACTTGTGGTCCAGGGACCTGTGGAGCTGGCACTTGTGGTGCAGGTGCCTGAGGAACCACAACTTGTGGTGTAGGAGCCTGAGGAGCTACTGGTTGTAAGCTTCCCCATGAGGAAATAGATGTTTGCCCAGCTGTCTGAGTTGGCACTTGCTGAACTTGAGCTGGTGGTTGAGCTGCCAATCCTTGCTGTCCCTGCACTGGTATTGTGCCAGGTGCCTGAGCTGGTGGTTGAGCTGGTGCCCCCTGTGGACCCTGAGCCTGTGTTGGAGGCAGTGCTTGCTGTGGAGGTACTTGACTTGTTGGAACTTGGACAGTTGTTGGCTGCTGTGGTGGTGGTGGACCGCCAGCTGTTGGTTGTTGATTGGCAGAAGCTGGCTGTTGTGCAATACAAGGTAGTGAGCTCCTCACCGCAAGCAGATGCTTGTAGTATGCCTTGGCGACCACACACACCAACGTGATGTATTCTTTGAAGCTGATTTCACCGTCCCGGTTTCTGTCCACTGCTTTGAAAACGAGGCCGATAGTCTCTGCGTCCCCTGAGTTCTGTAGGAGGAATGGAAGAGATGGTCAATGCCTTAATTTGGCTTTTAAATAAGTCCAAGATAAAGTCTACTTTTGAGGGTGTTTTCGGTCACGCATGCACACATATCGATAGACCTCCACTCAACGGGTCATCTCCAACTGTCAGTGGGCATGCATGTCAGTGGGCATGCAGGGCCTTAAAGCGACTTAGGAATGAAATGATGGGAGCTGCCAATACTGTGTGCAATTATATCAACTATTTCATGGTTTCTATTCACTAAAGTCTTATTCAAAACTATTTTTTTTATTAGTGGCCTTAACTGGGAAGGGGGACTAAGCTGTATCCTCAGCCCTCTGTAAATGAAAAATGGTGGATCCATCACATTCACCCCATTTGCAGTTTCATACTCACTTTGATGGCCTCAGACAGCTCTGCCTGTATGAGCTGCTCCATTTCTGCAGGTTTGAGGTTCTGACCATGACAGAGGCTCTTGGAATATTTCTCAAAGGTGTCTACGAGCGTGTTGATGGCTTGCATGAGGTCAGACATCTTGAATGTTGTTTTTAAACCTGAAAATGATTGGATGAAATGTGTGTTAATGACTTCTTACAAGTTGTTATATTATGTACATCATTTGTAGTCGATGTCAGAAGCTTCTTTTTAGAAACTGTAGAAGTATCGTTAGAAGAAAATAGAAGAAATAGTAACAAAAGCAGATGTAGAGAGAGAGTTACAGAAAGTGCGTGTAGGGTAAGGTATAGGAGAAGATGTAGGATGAGGTATGGGAGAAGATGTAGGATGAGGTATGGGAGAAGATGTAGGTAGAGGTATAAGAGAAGATGTAGGATGAGGTATAGGAGAAGATGTAGGATGAGGTATGGGAGAAGATGTAGGATGAGGTATAAGAGAAGATGTACGATGAGGTATGGGAGAAGATGTAGGTAGAGGTATAAGAGAAGATGTAGGATGAGGTATAAGAGAAGATGTAGGATGAGGTTTTGGAGAAGATGTAGGATGAGGAATAGGAGGAGGTGTAAGGTGATGTTTGAAATGAGGAGGAGTAGGATGAGGTATTGAAGGAAGTGTAGGATGAGGTATGGGAGGAGATGTAGGATGAGGTATTGAAGGAAGTGTAGGATGCGGTTTGGGAGAAGGTGTGTGATGAGGTTTGGGAGAAGGTGTAGGATAGGTTTTGGAGAAGGTGTAGGATGAAGTATGGAAGGGGGTGTAGGATGGGTTATGGGGGGAGGTGTAGAATGGGGTATGGAAGGGGGTGTAGGATGAAGTATGGAAGGAGGTATAGGATGAGGTATGGAAGGAGGTGTAGAATTAAATATAAAAGCAGGTGTAGGATAAGGTATCAAATGAGGAGAACAATGAGGTATGGAGAGAAGTGTAGGATGAGGTATGGAAGGGGGTGTAAGAGGGGGTATGGAAGAAGGTGTGGGATGAGATATGGAAGAGTGTGTAGAATGGGGTATGGAAGGATGTATAGGATGACATATGGAAGGGGGTGTAGAATGAAATTTAGAAAGAGGTGTAGGATGAGGTATGGAAGGAGTTGTAGGATGAGGTGTGGAAGAAAGAAGCCATTGAAGTATCGTTGGAAAAAGGTAGAGAAGAAATGCAAAAGAAGGTATTGAGAAGGTTACAGAAAGAGTGGTATAATGTATGGGAGGAGATATAGGATAAGATATAGAGGAAGATGTAGGGTGAGGTAAGAGAGAAGGTGTAGGATAAGGTATAGGAGAAGATGTAGGGTGAGGTAAGGAAGGATGGGTAGGATGATGTTTGAAATGGGGTGTATGATGCAGGATGGATAGGGGTATTGAGGTATGGAAGGAGGTGAAGGATGAGGTGTGAACGATGGTGTAGGATGAGGTATAGAAGGAGGTAAAGAAAGATGTTTAAAAAAGGGGTGTAGAATGAAGTACAAAAGGGGGAATTGAGATATGGAAGGAGTTGTAGGATGAGGTATGGAGGCAGGCGTAGGGTGAAGTACAGAAGGGTTCGGAATTGAGGTATGGAAGGAGTTGTAGGATGAGGTATGGAGGCAGGCGTAGGGTGAAGTACAAAAGGGGGAATTGAGATATGGAAGGAGTTGTAGGATGAGGTATGGAGGCAGGCGTAGGGTGAAGTACAGAAGGGGGAATTGAGATATGGAAGGAGTTGTAGGATGAGGTATGGAGGCAGGCGTAGGGTGAAGTACAGAAGGGGGAATTGAGGTATGGAAGGAGTTGTAGGATGAGGTATGGAGGCAGGCGTAGGGTGAAGTACAGAAGGGGGAATTGAGGTATGGAAGGAATTGTAGGATGAGGTATGGAGGCAGGCGTAGGGTGAAGTACAGAAGGGTGAATTGAGGTATGGAAGGAGTTGTAGGATGAGGTATGGAGGCAGGCGTAGGGTGAAGTACAGAAGGGGGAATTGAGATATGGAAAGAGTTGTAGGATGAGGTATGGAGGCAGGCGTAGGGTGAAGTACAGAAGGGGGAATTGAGGTATGGAAGGAGTTGTAGGATGAGGTATGGAGGCAGGCGTAGGGTGAAGTACAGAAGGGGGAATTGAGGTATGGAAGGAATTGTAGGATGAGGTATGGAGGCAGGCGTAGGGTGAAGTACAGAAGGGGGAATTGAGGTATGGAAGGAGTTGTAGGATGAGGTATGGAGGCAGGCGTAGGGTGAAGTACAGAAGGGGGAATTGAGGTATGGAAGGAATTGTAGGTTGAGGTATGGAGGCAGGCGTAGGGTGAAGTACAGAAGGGGGAATTGAGGTATGGAAGGAGTTGTAGGATGAGGTATGGAGGCAGGCGTAGGGTGAAGTACAGAAGGGGGAATTGAGGTATGGAAGGAGTTGTAGGATGAGGTATGGAGGCAGGCGTAGGGTGAAGTACAGAAGGGGCAATTGAGATATGGATGGAGTTGTAGGATGAGGTATGGAGGCAGGCGTAGGGTGAAGTACAGAAGGGGGAATTGAGGTATGGAAAGAGTTGTAGGATGAGGTATGGAGGCAGGCGTGGGGTGAAGTACAGAAGGGGGAATTGAGGTATGGAAGGAGTTGTAGGATGAGGTATGGAGGCAGGCGTAGGGTGAAGTACAGAAGGGGAAATTGAGGTATGGAAGGAGTTGTAGGATGAGGTATGGAGTCAGGCGTAGGGTGAAGTACAGAAGGGGGAATTGAGGTATGGAAAGAGTTGTAGGATGAGGTATTGAGGCAGGTGTAAGGTGAAGTACAGAAGGGGGAATTGAGGTATGGAAGGAGTTGTAGGATGAGGTATGGAGGCAGGCGTAGGGTGAAGTACAGAAGGGGGAATTGAGGTATGGAAGAAGTTGTAGGATGAGGTATGGAGGCAGGCGTAGGGTGAAGTACAGAAGGGGGAATTGAGATATGGAAAGAGTTGTAGGATGAGGTATGGAGGCAGGCGTAGGGTGAAGTACAGAAGGGGGAATTGAGGTATGGAAGGAGTTGTAGGATGAGGTATGGAGGCAGGCGTAGGGTGAAGTACAGAAGGGGGAATTGAGGTATGGAAAGAGTTGTAGGATGGGGTATGGAGGCAGGCGTAGGGTGAAGTACAGAAGGGGGAATTGAGGTATGGAAAGAGTTGTAGGATGAGGTATGGAGGAAGGCGTAGGGTGAAGTACAGAAGGGGGAATTGAGGTATGGAAAGAGTTGTAGGATGAGGTATGGAGGTAGGCGTAGATGGCTAGAATTAAAGTCAGAAGTTGCAGTAAAATAGTTTAAAGCATTCCCACATTTTTGCATATCCCACCCCAGTCACAAGAAAACAATAATATTTAAAATACTAATTAAAAAAAAATAAAAATATTTAAAATACTAATTTAAAAAAATAAAAATAATTAATAAAGCAAAGTAAATGTTTTTAAATTAAAACTAGAAAGTTGTGGAAGTGTATTACTCAGAATAAAAGAAGGAAAATGTCCTAGTGAACATTAAACATTGTAACATCGAAAGAAAATTGCAATTTGTTTTGTAAATACTAAAGAATAAAGTAATAATAAAAAAAAATAAAATAAATCAATAATTTTTATTTTTACAGGTATCTATATGAAGAAACCAGAGACACTGACTGCTATATTATTTGTCCTATATATATATATACAGTAAATATTCCGATTAAATTATATATATATATATATATATACAGTAAATATTCCGATTAAATTATATATATACTATATATATATATATATATACAGTAAATATATATATATATATATCTATATACAGTAAATATTATACAGTATATACATATATATATATATATATATACAGTAAATATATATATATATAATATATATATATATATATATATATATATATATATATATATATATATATATATATATATATATATATATAATTTAATCAGAATAAAAATATAATAAGAGCATGGAAACCATTGCTATAGTTTTTTTTGCAGACATTCAATAAATGTCACAAAATAAATAAATAAATAAAATGAAAGAATAGCACATTTTATGCTATATATATAAAGCATATATATATATAAAGCAGTCCTGGATGTCTATCAATATTTTGGTTGGACTCCATTATTGCTAGCAGCATGAGAAAAAAAATCAACAAGTGTGATAGAAAAAAAAATAAAATGAAAGAATCATGCAATTTATTAAAAAAATAAAATAAAAAATAGTCCTGGATGTATACCTTGTGGCTAGAAATATATCTTTTGGAAATCATTATTGCTAGCAGCATGAAACAAAAAAAAAATCAATAAATGTCATGAAAAAAAAATACATAAATAAAAATAAATAAAATGAAAGAATAATTCATTTCATAAAAAAAAAAAGGTGATGCAAAAAAAAAAAAGAAAAAATGATAATAAAAATAAATAAAATTAAAGAATAATAAAAAAAATAAAATACTGGCGGCAGATGTGTACTACGTGGCTCGTAATACATTTAAAAATATTTTTTTCGTGCCAGCGACATAAAAAAAAAAAAAAATCATTCTAGATTTTGCATTCTTTTTTGCCGGAGCTGCTGACCACTTACCTGCGAGTTTTGTATCAGCGGAGAGCAGTGATCCATACAGTACAGCACTGAGTTCTCTGCCTCTATATATATGGCTTTGATGTCCCAGTTCATCCAGGTTGACACATTGAGGCGATGATGTAATAGTGAGTGTTCCTCTCTGATTATAGCTGCGGGATGTTGGATAAGTGACACCATTAATCTTCCCCGGTAGAACTCGACCCATAAAATATCAGTTTTAAGCTGCGTTCCATTTGCTGGGCGTATCATCACCTGTCACGTCTTACCCGCACACAGGTGAATTCTACCACTGACCCTCCATAAGAAAACCAGCACATGACTGCACCCCCTGTACTGGGCCCAATGTGTTATTTATTATATATGCATTTTATTATTATTATTATTATTATTATACATTAATACACAGTATCTAGCAGAAGTAAGTACACCCCTCACATTTTAGTAAATATTTTATTCTATCTTTTCATGTGACAACACTGAAGAAATGAGACTTTGCTACAATGTAAAGTAGTGAGTGTACAGCTTGTATAACAGTGTAAATTTACTGTCCCCTCAAAATAACTCAACACACAGCCATTAATGTCTAAACCGCTGGCAACAAAAGTCAGTACACCCCTAAGTGACAATGTCCAAATTGGGCCCAATTAGCCATTTTCCCTCCCCCGGTGTCATGTGACTCGTTAGTGTTACAAGGTCTCAGGTGTGAATGGGGTGCAGGTGTGTTAAATTTGGTGTTATCGCTCTCACTCTCTCATACTGGTCACTGGAAGTTCAACATGGTGCCTCATGGCAAAGAACTCTCTGAGGATTTGAAAAAAAAGAATTGTTGCTCTACATAAAGATGGCCTAGGCTATAAGAAGATTGCCAAGACCCTGAAACTGAGCTGCAGCACGGTGGCCAAGACCATACAGCAGTTTAACAGGACAGGTTCCACTCAGAACAGGCCTCGCCATGGTCCACCAAAGAAGTTGAGTGCCGTGCTCAGTGTCATATCCAGAGGTTGTCTTTGGGAAATAGACGTATGAGTGCTGCCAGCATTGCTGCAGAGGTTGAAGGGGTGGGGGAGGGGTCAGCCTGTCAGTGCTCAGACCATACGCTGCACACTGCATCAAATTGGTCTGCATGGCTGTCATCCCAGAAGGAAGCCTCTTCTAAAGATGATGGACAAGAAAGCCCACAAACAGTTTGCTGAAGACAAGCAGACTAAGGACATGGATTACTGGAACCATCTCCTGTGGTCTGATGAGACCAAGATAAACTTATTTGGTTCAGATGGTGTCAGGAGTGTGTGGCGGCAGCCAGGTGAGGAGTACAAAGACAAGTGTGTCTTCCTACAGTCAGGCATGGTGGTGGGAGTGTTATGGTCTGAGTGCATGAGTGCTGCTGGCACTGGGGAGCTACAGTTCATTGAGGGAACCATGAATGCCAACATGTACTGTGACATACTGAAGCAGAGCATGATCCCCTCCCTTCAGAGACTGGGCCACAGGGCAGTATTCCAACATAACGACCCCAAACACCTCCAAGATGACCACTGCCTTGCTAAAGAAGCTGAGGGTAAAGGTGATGGACTGGCCAAGCGTCTCCAGACCTAAACCCTATTGAGCATCTGTGGGGCATCCTCAAACAGAAGGGGGAGGAGCGCAAGGTCTCTAACATCTACCAGCTCTGTGATGTCATCATGGAGGAGTGGAAGAGGACTCCAGTGACAACCTGTGAAGCTCTGGTGAACTCCATACCCAAGAGGGTTAAGGCAGTGCTGGAAAATAATGGGAGGCCACACAAAATATTGACACTTTGGGCCCAATTTGGACATTGTCACTTAGGGGTGTACTGACTTTTGTTGCCAGCGGTTTAGACATTAATGGCTGTGTGTTGAGTTATTTTGAGGGGACAGTAAATTTACACTGTTATACAAGCTGTACACTCACTACTTTACATTGTAGCAAAGTGTAATTTCTTCAGTGTTGTCAGATGAAAAGATAGAATAAAATGTGAGGGGTGTACTTACTTTTGTGAGATACTGTAGCTCTGACATATACCACAGTGCTGTACAGAGATCACTGAGCCAGTCACATCAATCTCTGTACCAGAGGAGCTTACACTCTAGAAGAGGAATCAAAGGGAACATTAAAGTGTGTAGTGTCCCCGAATAGGGAGTTGGGTAAGCAGGCTAAGAAACGTGTACCCCAATCATCCTGATGGCGGTTCCCACTCCAATGAAGGTGGCGACCATTAAGGTCGCCAGCATAAAATCAGTAGGTGCTCGCAACATGGCCTTATTTTTGCTCAGCAGGTTTGATGCTGATATTTTCTTCTTGCAAGAGACCCGTTGTCTAGTTTGGCCGATATTCATCTGGTGAAGAGGGAGTGGAGGCGTGGTCCCTCCTTTTGGTCTCCTAGGGCCGAGCCTTACAGTGGAGTTGTGGTACTTTTTTCGGCGGATTATTGAGGTAGAAATGGGGAGATGTATGGTCTTAGACATCTCCATGGGGGGAAGGACCTGCACCTGATTAACATCTATGGGCCCCCAGACAAAATGGGACAGGAAATGCCTCTTCATGAGGATCAAGCCTTTGAGGATCTTTTTCAGGCGCAGGTATTGATCATGGACTTTTGCAGCAGTAAGTCAGAGTGGTGGGAGCTTACAAAACAAAGCATCGTTGGTTTTTCAAGGCCATAGGAAGAAATAAACAGCTTGAGGAAGAAGCTTGATAGGCTTGTCTCGAAGAATGGAGATCAAGAGAGAATCTTTAAGGTTAAACTCTTGCTCAGGGAGTGTCAATATGCACCACAACATGGGGGCTCCACATCATTTGACATAATAACATGGATACTGGGTTACACCTATAAACCGTTACCGCAATATACAACTTACCTTAGGGACTTGGTTTTCCTGCCTATATTCAACATTTCCACAAACGGCAAGAAATATCGGTATTGCTCGGTCTCTCTGGCCCTGACGAAGCCTGATGCGAAACGCGTTGGCTCATTGGGACCTTCAAACCGAACTAACAACAAAGACTTCTTGCATCAACATCAGCTTGAAGCATGTATTTTTCCCCTAGAGGGATATATTTCTGTGCTACTGTTTTTTTTTAATATGTGGGTGAATACATGAGGGATTTTTTCTTCTTGACTGCATATCCCTCATTTATACACTGTATTTTATACACTTCAATAATCTGTTTAAATTTTAATTAGTTGTCCTTTTGGTTTTTCTTCTCCAACCGGCCAAAAAAACCCTACTTTTTCTGTACTCTGTTTATTGGCAAGTATGGTCTCAAGGGAGGCTTCATCAATTGGCTGAAGACTTTGTACAGAAGGGCTGAAAGCTTCATGCTTGTGAATGGTTGGATAAGACGGCCCTTTGAGGTTGGCTCGTGTGTGCATCACGGATGTCCTTTGAGTCCTCTGCTATATGCATTCCCAATCTATCCTTTCATCAGGAAGTTAGAGATCCGACCATTGTGCGGGGTGCCTTTGGGCATTCTTGGTGAGCCCCCTTTGAGGGTCGTGGCCTATGCTGAGGACGTGTCTGTTTTCATCTCTGGGACAGAGGAGGCAGAGGAGGTGGTCTCAGTGACGGAGCAGTATGCTGAGGCATCAGGCTCAAAGATCAATCAGGGTAAGAGTGAAGTTTTCTGGATGGGAGAGGAAGGCAATGTCTTTGAGCTTCCGGACACCCTCCCAGAGCCCCAACAGGAAATAAAGTTTTAGGCATCAAATTTGGTCCAGGCGATTACGGCCTTGCAAATTGAGAAAGCAGGCTTCAAGATGCCGATGCCAAGGTTGCCAGCTGGAAGGAATGGAAACTCTCTTACAGGGAAAGGTTGACCTTATTAAAACATACCTGATCCTGGTATTTCTGTATGTCAGCTTTGTCTATGTTTTGCCAGTGTCTCTCTATGAGAAGATCTACAGCTGTTTCTTCCAGCTGTGATGGGGGAATAAACTGAACCTCATTAGGAGGATGGGTGTCTAGGTATGGTCAAGCCGGTGGTATTCTTTTCTCTGATGTTTTTGAAACATAATTTTGGTAACATGCTGGCAGAGAAACAACCAGGGTGGGTTGGTGTTTTTCAGCCCTGGTTTAGGCCTTTTCTGCGAAGCTGGGAGATTGGTGGGCCAGTAAAAAGTCTGAGGGCCTGACATGGTAAGCTCCCGGCTTACGTTGCCCCGTTCCAGAAAATGCTTTGGCAGTGGCGAGTGATGGGGGATGAAATTAGGTCTCTTCCTAGGAAGGCCCTGGAGAAGAGGGTTGTTGAATATATTTTTAGCGAGCCACTGGCCTTGAGGGATTGATGTTATGAGGGAGGGTCTGCGTTTAATTAATCTAGAGAGAATTCCTTTAGAGTTTCAGGATTTGGCCTGGCTCTTGTTTCATGGCAGACAATATGTGAAGGGCAACTTGAAGGATCGCTCTGCGGAGAACCGCGGTTGTCCAAAAGTGGAGTGTGGCTGTGAAGAGGAGACGATGGACCATTTCTTGCTTCGGTGCCCCTTCAATATAGAAGTCTATAAGCGGGTGGGTGGGGCTCTGGCTATCCCTTTCCTTTCCCGCTTGAGTTATGCAAAGTGGTCGTACGGGTCTTTTGAGACACATGTGGATTTTGAGACACTTTTTCTAGTTAGCTTAGTAGTCCGTTACTTCACGTGGAATGCACGTTGTCAGGTTTCCGCTAGGAAAAAAGTCCTTCCTGTCGAGGTGGTGGTGCCCAACATTCTGGGTGAGGTTGGGAAGATTCGGGATCTTGAGAAGGACAGGTCGCGGCCGGGAGCCTGAATTTTTATGGGATTGGATTTTCAAAAAAAGGCTGCATACTTGGGGTGAATGTGTAATCGTTTCTTAGCCTGAGGCTGTTTTTCAGTGGAGGTTAGGCTTCATTCACACCTTAGCGTATCATTTTCAGGCGGTTTTTTTGGCGTTTTTCTGGCGTTTTTTGCCGGTGTTTGGCGGTAGGCATTGACATCTAACAAAAACGCCTGTAATCTGCCAAAAAAAGAAACTCATGTACTTTTTTGAACTTCAGGCGTTTTGCTTCGGGTGATAAAACGATCATATGTGAACAGAGGCCATTGAAATGAATGTGATTTTGCTTGTTGGGTGTTTTGAGACTTCAGAGATGAGCGTTTTACGAGCTGAAAAACACTCAGGTGTGCCGGGACAAGGTCATCTAGAGCCCAACGCGAGCATGCCAAATTGCGCCCCCCCCCCAAGATGTATGAGAATTATGTGTCAAAAATCCCCCCCATAAAAATTGAGCACTAATCTGCATGCACACATCTTTGCCCCCAGCTGAAATACTCTCTCCCCATATGCATCCAGCACAAATTCCCCCCCCCCCCCAAAAAAAATGTCCCCCTCATAGCAAAAATCTTCTACCCCTCAAATGTCCTCTCCGAGCACAATTCCTCTCCCACTCCAAATCCCCCCCAACAAGAATTCCCCTTCCCCTAAACTTTCCCATCATAGCACAAATCCCTCCCCCCAAAGTTCCCCTCCAAGCACAAATACCCCCAATCACCCCAAATGCTGCCCAGACAACGCAGGATTCACTTTCCAGTGAGGTAGTAGTCAGAGTAGATTAGATAGCTTTTTTTAAAGGGGAACTCTGCCTTTAAATAGCATAAATTCCCCCCCCCCAAAAAAAAAAAAAAATTCCCCTCCTAGCACAAACCCCTTCCCCTACCTCTTCTAGCACAAACCTCCCAAATCCCCCCTCCTAGCACAAGTCCTGTTCCCCCCTCCTAACACAAATCACCTCCCCAAATTTCCCCTCCTGGAACCATTCTTACCATCTGCCACCCCCAATTTGCCAGCACAGACCTCCCAAATCCCCTGTCCTAGTACAAGTCCTGCTTCCCCCTCCCAACACAAATCACCTCCCCAAATTTCCCCTCCTGGAACCATTCTCACCATCTGCTGCCCCCAATTTCCTCCTCCCAAAACAAATCCCCTCTCCCCGCCCAATCTCCTTGAGGTGCCCCCTAAACTCACATGACACCAGAGTGGCCAGGGCAGATGTCCCTCCTGCCCACCCCTTGTCCCGGCCTTTATAGGGGCTCCTCCCACGAGGGGGCCCCGCTATACAGGTCAGTATCAGAGGGGAGTCTTTACCCCACCAGTTGCTCCTCCCACAAGGGGGCCCCACTAAACAGGTCAGCATCAGAGAAGAGTCCTTAGAGCTTTAGAGCTTTGTTGTGCATTACAATAATAATAATAATGATGATAATAATAATAATAACATATATCTTGGTTTGTATATTTGGTTCTGTTTATGTTTTCTGGCAAAAAGGGGGATTTGCTTTTTCATGCTACTTCTTGTTTGTTTATATATCATTTATTTATTCTGTATATTTGTAAATATGTTTTTATTATATTGCATGATTGTAAGATTTTTTTTAAACAAAAATTTACACTCTATTGCCCCCCCCCACCCCCCCAGGTTCTCTACGGCAGCAGCGCTGCAGTTGTCGTACTGGTTGTCGTGCCCCTTGATGACCTTTTGGTTGTTTATGGGACCGGATTCCATTTCTATGATTGGCTGCCAACTGCTTATAATTAGGAATGCTAATGATCTGTTATGTAAATATGGAGGTAATATCATCGATCGATAATGGAGAGTATGTGGCGAGGACGCAAGTCACACATTCCAATTATGCCGAGCTGTCAAATAAATCGAATGTGCGCAGCAAGAAGTCATGGGCACCGGGGAAGGGGGGGGGGGGGTTGGCCAGGGGTCAGGCAGTACTCCCAAATTAAAAAAACGTTGCAGAATTATTATGAATTATGAGAGGCGGAGCTTATTACACTGGAAATTCTTTTTTTATTTTTGGACGGCAAGCTGCCAGTGTGAGACCGAAGAAAACAATAATTACAGTGAACCTGTCTTTAAGATTCTGGCTTATTATAAGTGATAGGGAACGAATCATCATTAGTCAATCACATCATTACCTCGAGTATTATAGTCCCTCTTTCCTATATGAAAATAAACTTTACTCCCGTAAATAAACTTGATCAGTTATGAGCGGCGCCAACTTCTCCTTCCACTAATACACTACATTACCAAAAGTATCGGGACACCTGCCCTTACATAAACTTTAATGGCATCCCAGTCTTAGTCCGTAGGGCTCAATATTGAGTTGGCCCCCCCTTTGCTGCTATAACACCTTCAACTCTTCTGGGAAGCCTGGACCCCAGGACGACGTCATCCATGACGAAACACGTCGGGTTAGCGACGTACTGATGTCACCACGCTCTGCGAGATCCTGGAAGGACTGGCATTGCTGTGTAGCCGGCCAGCTTTATTAGCAATCCATCGTATGTTTTTACACTATGGCGCTTCTTCTCTAAGTGCATACTTTTTTATTTATTAATAATCCATTGTACGTTTTTACACTATGGCGCATTTTATGGGGAAGACTATCCTTTGACAAGCCGCTTGCAAGTTGGAGGTACACAGAGGAGAGGTCTTAGTTTTCCCCTTGGATACCATGGCCCTTGTTGGGATATATTCCTAGAGCTGTAGACCATTGAGGTCTCTATTTCTAGTAAGCAGGTTACCCTATTGGTGGTGGTGGACACTGCAATTGGTGGTGGAGTTTTTATTTCTTCACAGATACGGTTCACGTGTCATTTACATGGTTGGAAACATACAAGTTCACAGTTTGCTGGACTATCACTGGTGTTCACGTTGACCAAGAGCTTTGGTCACTTTTTGCCTTTATGGCGCTACATTAACCCACTTTTCAATTTTATTTTGTCACAATACAATTGTTTTATTAATGTCAATTTCATCACTTTTTCATATTTAGCGCAACTTACTGTTTTGCATAAAAGTATTGGGACACCTGCCTTTACACGCACCTAAACTTTAATGGCATCCCAGTTTTAGTCCGTAGGGTTCAATATTGAGCTGGCCCACCCTTTGCAGCTATAACAGCTTCAACTCTTCTGGAAAGCCTGGACCCCCGGGAAGACGTCATCTATGACGAAACACATCGGGTTAGCGACGTGCTGGCGTCACTGCGCTCTGCGTGTTCCTGGAAGGCTGGAAAAATAAGTATTTCCCATGAATCTCCCGCAACGAGGGGTTCATGAAAGATGGGGATTTTTTTTATGTGCCCAGATGGTGGTAATTACTAAAAAAAAAATCCATATAACATCAAAACATTTTAATATTGTTTATTTATGCTATATGTATTTAAAAACAATACAACAACAAGGTACAAATCCTCTGAAAAGCATATTATGTTCTACACATTAACATACAGTATATAAAATCCATATGGAGATAAATCCCAGGAAGTGTATAGATCTGGATTGACGCGTTTCACCCAAGCTGAGGGAATTTTCAGGATCCACCTTTCGTAATATTTTTTAAAAAGCTAATAGCTTGTAAAAGGAAAAAAACAGTGTGATAAGTGTAAAATGCAAACACCCTATATAGTCTGAAAGAAGTTGCAATCCACAACAAATATACTTTAGAGGTCAGAAGAAACAGAGGAATAACCATCAAGTGGAAGCCATCAAGCTGGCACATGCATTGCTATGCCCAAACCTAAAGTCCAGCTTTTATTGGAGGCATCCAAGTCCTTTTTAGGCCAATTTAGCAATATAATGAGTTTATCCTGGCCGGAATCTTTGCCAGGGCCTCCTCCAAGTTGGGAAAGTTGTTCTCCTAAAGGTGCCTTCCAGTTAACACCACAACTGGATTCTACCTAAAAAGGGTTTCAGTTCCTGAGATTTGTTTTGGCTTTAAAGACAAATGGTGGCTTTTATTTAGATAAAACAATAAAAGAAAAAACTATATGGTCATTGGGAGTTGCTAGACTTTATGAAGCCTAACACAGGTTTCTACTACTGCCTGGTGGGTTCTTCAGTCTGTTACCATCAGAGAAGAAGCAGCCTAGAACAGAACGAGGTGCACCCGTACTAGACTTCAATCACCGATTTGCTTCTTTGGAGAAAAAATCCCCTCATGGTAGATCCATCTGAGCCAATTTGTACTTCTGGCGGTTCAGTGGTATCACAACACACATCAGGTGTCTTTCCCAGGGACTGCCCCAAGTAGGGAAAGCCGCCTTCTGCTTCTAAAGGTGCTTTCTAGTTAGGATACCATAACACTTAAATGGCCTCTATCTCAAAAAAAAGTTTTAGCTCTTGAGATATATATTCATTC
The DNA here is from genome assembly GCF_965119305.1 of Pelophylax lessonae. NCBI lineage: Eukaryota > Metazoa > Chordata > Amphibia > Anura > Ranidae > Pelophylax > Pelophylax lessonae. The sequence continues at coordinate 3,613,834 of NC_138780.1, forward strand.
CTGTTTAACCACAAATGGTGACTTTAACTTAGAAAAGATAAAACAATGAAAGATATATCAAGAAAAATCCAGACAAACCCACTCCTGACTCCTTGTGTTGGTGGTCATTGATGAGTGATCCCTTATGTTGGTGGCCATTGATGAGTAATCCCTTATGTTTATGGTCAGTGATGAGTGATGCCTCATGTTGGTGTTCGGTGATAAGTGATGCCTTATGTTGGTGAACAGTGATGCCTTATATTGGTGGTCATTGATGAGTGATCCCTTATGTTGGTGGTCAGTGATGAGTGATCTCTTATGTTGGTGGCCAGTGATAAGTGATGCCATATGTTGGTGAACAGTGATGCCTTATGCTGGTGGTCAGTGATGAGTGACGCCTTATGTTGGTGTTTAGTAATGCATGATCCCTTATGTTGGTGGCCAGTGATGAGTGATACCTTATGTTGGTGGTCAGTGATGAATGATGCCTTCTGCTGGTGGTCAGTGATGTGTAATGCCTTATATTGGTGGCCAGTGATGAGTGATCCTTTTAATGCGTGATCCCTTATGTTGGTGGCCAGTGATGAGTGATTCCGTATGTTGGTAGCTGGTGATGAGTTATCCCTTATGTTGGTGGTCAGTGATGAGTAATGCCTTATGTTGGTGTTCACCGATGAATGATGCCTTCTGATGGTGGTCAGTGATGTGTAATGCCTTTTGTTGGTGGCCAGTGATGAGTGGTCCCTTATGTTGGTGGTCAGTGATGAGTAATCCCTTATGTTGGTGGTTAGTGATGAGTGATCCCTTATGTTGGTGGTCAGTGATGGAGGATGCCTTATGTTGGTGGTCAATGATGAGTGATCCCCCATGTTGGGTAGTCAAAGATGAGTGATCTCTTATGTTGGTGGTCAAGGATGAGTGTTCCCCTACACTGGTGTTCAGTCATGAGTGATTGCTTTTGTTGGAATGAAAGGTTTATCAAGAAAAATCCAGGCAAACCCACTCCTGACCCAGTATGTTGGTGGTGAGAGCCTCTTTATGTTGGTGGTCACCTGTGAGAGGCCCATTATGTTGGTGATCAGTTCACCTTTTCACTGGCGTTCAGTTCTCTATTTTGGTCAGGTCCCCCTTACAGGACATGTTGGTGGTCAGTAATGCATGTTCCCTTATGTTGGTGGCCAGTGATGAGTGATCCTTTATGTCGGTGGTCAGTGATGAGTGATCCCTTATGTTGGTGGTCAGTGATGAATGATCCCTTATGTTGGTGGTCAGTGATGAATGATGCCTTATGTTGGTGGTCAGTGATGAGTAATGCCTTATGTTGGTGGTCAGTGATGAATGATGCCTTCTGTTGGTGGTCAGTGATTGAATATTTTGAATATTTTGAATTAGAGTTGTTCAGACAATGATCAAATAAATTTATCAATCAAATGATCTCTTCTATTTCTTGGGGACTGCAGTGCTGAGGTCTCTGGACTACGCTCTTGAGTCTGCACACCTTCTGTGGACATTAAAGGGTGGGCCCACTCTTCCTGCATAGATCTCTATGTATTTTTTTTTTTGAAGAATATCACACGACTATTAAGACCCCAAGTTGGGTGACACCAGGAGCATTATTAATGGATACTGCTGGAGATAGGCAATTTCTGTAGAGAGTTAAACCATGGCCTGACCCTCCTCATAGTGGCTCCATGACCCTCTTTCTCGTTTGATGTGGCATATCCTAAGGATTATCTTTGGAGTCCCAAACAAAATACATGAAACCAAGGAGGACAAGGACACAGGACTGACTCTTGAATTTTTGAACATCGGCTTAGCAGCCACCATCCCCGATCCCAAACCCACCATTCCTTGTTTACCCATTACTACCCAATCTACTAAGCCATGACATTCTTCATAAATACCTCCCTAAGTCGTTACTAGTGATTAAAAGGTTAACAAGCTCGGTTGAAGGTGGAAAACAGCCAAGGAGGGAACAGAAATTAAAGCTTAATTACAGAAATTACCATCTGTCAATCAAAGAGGTTCATAATGACTAAAGAATGCGTTCCTGCACATCGGGTAAAGATGTGAGTTCGGAGATGGAGACTTTAACATTAACCCTTCTCCCTATACCCAACAGACCAAGGACGGGAGAAGCGGGGGTAGGGGTGGTGGGGGGTGTTCAGAAAATGTTTGTGTGGCCTTGACACAGCTTTGGAATTTTTGGAGTCCCCTTTATCTTTGGTGAGGAATTAGTTATCTCATTAATGGATGGGTTGTATGGAGCGTTCACCCATATTACTAGAGACTCATTCCTGAGCACCTTAATTATACAGCAAAAACCACTTGTGAATGAATATGGGTTAAGGGATCAGAGGGAGGGGCATGATGGAATTATGTTTTGCAACCATGCAAGGCGTGTAAAGAAGATTAATGTCCCAAAAAGATAATTTGTGTCCCAAGCGACTTGCTGACTTCAAATATC
>NC_138780.1:3618779-3658779 GCF_965119305.1 Pelophylax lessonae
ACCTCCAAGATGACCACTGCCTTGCTAAAGAAGCTGAGGGTAAAGGGGATGGACTGGCCAAGCGTCTCCAGACCTAAACCCTATTGAGCATCTGTGGGGATCCTCAAACAGAAGGTGGAGGAGGGGAAGGTCTCTAACATCCACCAGCTCTGTGATGTCATCATGGAGGAGGGGAAGAGGACTCCAGTGACAACCTGTGAAGCTCTGGTGAACTCCATGCCCAAGAGGGTTAAGGCAGTGCTGAAAAATAATGGTGGCCACACAAAATATTAACACTTTGGGCCCAATTTGGAGATTGTCACTTAGGGGTGTACTGACTTTTGTTGCCAGCAGTTTAGACATTAATGGCTGTGTGTTGAGTTATTTTGAGGGGACAGTAAATTTACACTGTTATACAAGCTGTACACTCACTACTTTACATTGTAGCAAAGTCTCATTTCTTCAGTGTTGTCACATGAAAAGATATAATAAAATATTTACAAAAATGTGAGGGGTGTACTTACTTTTTATGAGATACTCTCTCTCTGTATATATATATATATATATGTATATACACACCCCATATAATTTCTGTAGTAATGTATTGATTTATTTTTTATAATTTTAATCACCATATAGTTTCAATCAATATAATTTATTCACATTTTTTTCAGTTCAGAATATTTATTAATTCCAATAAGATTCTGTGAATATACTCCATACAATTTGCATAATAAGTCATTTATATTCACATTTTATTCAGTTTAGGATAACATTTTACTCCAATAAGATGTCATACAGTATATACCCCATACAATTAAAAAAAAAAAAAAACATATTTATTTATATGTTATACATAATTTGTTTGTTTTTATTGTCATACTGAAACATATATTTATTTAAAGGAATAGTTTTTTTAGATACCTTGTTTATACTTTTAATTCTTACAGTATATACAGTATAATTTGATATTATATATATAATTAAATATATTAAATAATATATTTGTTTTATTTCATTTTTCAGCCCTGATGAAGAGAAGATTTGTGAGCCCGTGAAACGTTTTGGCTTAAATGCGTTGGATTTTTTTGACTCTGCATTGTAAGTTTGGGGCTGCATTTCTGCAAATGGAGTTGGAGATTTGGTCAGGACCAATGGTGTCCTCAATGCTGAGAAATCCAGGCCAATCATGCTATACCAGGGTCTCTTAACCAGGGTTCCTCTAGGGCAGGGGTGTCAAACTCAATTTCTTTGCGGGCCGCATCAACATTATGGTTGCCCTCAAAGGGCCGATTATATCTGTAAGATTAGATGTCCAGAGCACCCCACGCCCCCTTACGCCCTTACGTGAGATGTCAAGAGCCCCCCCACCATCATAAGTCAAGAGCCCCCCACCCTTCCCTACATCACAATGCACCCCCTTACTTTGCGGTACTGGCCGGAAGAAGATGGGGCTGGATCTGGGAAGAAGAAATTACAAGTTCTGGACGAGGACTAGAGGAGGGCTGGAGTCAGCTTACAGAGTCTGCTGAATACTGAGACCAGGGAAGGCTTAGACAAGGTGGTGTTGTGGCTGCACAGAGAGGTGCAGGATCTGTAGGAGGAGTTCTGCCCTCCTCTCTGCTGCAGACTGCTGAGAAGGTGGGGATGGGCAAAGACAAGCCTTTCTGCAGCAGCACAGAGATCCACAGGATCTGGCAAAGGAGTTCTGTCCTCTCTGCTGCCGACTACTGAGACAAGGTGGGGGCAGAGACAAGGGGGTGCCGCAGCTGAAGGAGAGGTGCGAGGGCCACATAAAATGGCCTGGGGGGCCGCATTCAGCCCGCGGGCCTTGTGTTTGACACCTGTGCTCTAGGGGTTCCTTGAGCAATGGACAATTTCAGCCTCTCCGATAAGTTCCCAATGACACCATTGTTCCTTTTATCTATCTGTAAGGGGGGTAATTCTTCCCAACGAGTGACACACCAGTTGAATGACAAGAGTAAGGAGCATTCTTCCCACTGACTGTCACACCAATGTGCCATGAGTTGTAGATTTTTAATATTTAGCAGGGGTTCCCCCAAGACCAGAAGGTTATTTCAAGGGTTCCTCTGTTGAAAAAGGTTGAGAAAGGCTGTGCTGTACCATCAATGAGGAGTGCGATTGGCCCCAAATGTGTTCCACTCAGAACACACAATCAATGTCATTAAGGACTATTTTCAGAGTAAAGAAGAACAAGGAGCCCTGGAATTGATGGTTTGGCCCCCACAGAGCCCTGATCCCACCATCCTGGAGTCTGTCTGGGATGAAGGTGTGGAGGCAGCCGACATCCAAAGAAGACATGCAGGGCAGCCATCAGGGGGGAACAGCCCATACACATGTAGGGGGCCCGGCCATGTCTCTTGGCTGGCTTGGATTCATTTTCATATATCTTAAGTTGTAAGAGTGTTAAAATAGAAGTGGGTGCACTGAAGGACTCAGTGGGATGGCCAGTGTGTGGATTTGGTGGGACGGCCAGAGGGCGGGCCCTGCAAAATGTTGGTGGTCAGGCCTATAGCTATGTAAGGGGCCCCAAACTTTCTGATGGTGGCCCTGAAGACATGTGCTTAGTCCTCCAAGATGTACATAGAATAACCTACCTGCTGAGTTCCTTCAATAACTGTATGCAAATCTACCTATAATATGGGGGGGGGGCACCCCAAATATTGATTGGATTTGGATTTCTCTTTATTTACTTTCCATTTTGTTCAATTTCGGAAAGCGGTCTTCATTTACAGCACATGTGTCAAACACAAGGCCCGTGGGCCGAATCCGGCCCTCCCGGCCATTTCATGTGGCCCTCGCATTTCTCCTGCAGCTCCAGTTCTCCTCTGGTCCTCTTCCAGACCCTGTACTTTATGCTTTCCAGCAATGCCTCCAGCTTCTTCCCAGCAGCAGCACAAGGTAAGGGGGGTGCACTGTGATGTAAGGGAGGGTGAAGGACTCAACTTCTGATGGTGGGGAGGCTCTTGATGTCTTATGTAAGGGTAGAGGATGCTCTGGACATCTAGTCCTACAGATACAACCGGCCCTTTTGAGGGCAATCATAATGCTGATGCGGCCCGCGATTAAATTGAGTTTGACACCCCTGATTTACAGCATCCCACCTGCCTAAGACTTTTGCACAGTACTGCGCATCTGGAGTTTTGATTTCACTTCCAGTGACAAAAAAATACGACCAGCCAGGAAACTAGCATTTATCTTTCCTATTATGAGACGAAGATTTGGTAAATCCTCCTCCAGCGATGATTTCATCCTTTACAGTCACATGGTGATTAAACTCATCTTAGAAATAAATACACGGAAATCCCTAAACAATGGAATCCGCAATCTAACGACTTCCATTCTGTCTTCATTGTCTAAGCAGACGCCATTTTTTTTTCTCTGTGTTTTTTGAATGTACATAATGCTTTGTGTTCTCTAATTATGAGCCGTAATCGGCGTAACGCTGCCAAGGAATGCGGCTGGTGGTGCATCCCGTAGGCCGCGGCTGAATGGCGGCTCAGGTATGTATGATGGATGTTTGTACACAAATGATTCACATGAAGCCTCTCCTGATCCTTTGTTTTCTTGTTTTTTTTGTTTTGTTATTGGCTGCTTAATGGGGTTCGGAATCATCTTCTATATATAGAATGTAGTGTCACACAGATGAGGGTTAGTTATGGATAGGGATGAGCCGAACGTTCAACCAATATTAGAGAAGTTTGGATGCCGAACCCGAACCCCATGGAACGTTATAAACCAGTTCTGGCCATTTTCTAGGTTGTAGGCAAGGGATTGTCAAACAGATAGCATGGGGGGCTGGTCACTGCCCTAGGGGACACAAGTGGCTGGGAAGCCCCTTTATCCTAAATAAGGGTCTGGTAAAGATATTATTGTGGGGGTCCCACAATAATGGCTTGGGTTCCTCCTTAAAATACATACCAGACCCTTATTCTTGATGAAGATCTAGAATGGATGTCAAGGGGGATCCCAAGCAAACAAAACACAATAAAACTTCTTGGGGACCCTGCAAATTATATACCAGCTTTGATAAGGATTGTAAGAGGGACCTCATGCAAAAAAATCAAGAAAAAATGTGTGGGGTCCCCTCCAAATCTCCAGACCCTTATCTAAGCATGCCAGGCTACATGCCTTTAACATGGATGGGTGACTCCCCTGGCAAAGCCTCTTGTCCTTATGTTAATGAGGATGAGGGCTTCTTCCCCACAACCTTGGCCTGGAGGTTGTAGGGGTCTGCAAACAGGGGGCTTAACAGAATATTGAAGCCCACTGTAACAACAAGGGGGGTCCAGAGACCGCCCCATGTGAATGAGTAAAAGGGTTTTGACAAGTTCTTTAAAAGAAAAGTCCCACAATGTACATCCTTTGTATATCACCCAGCAATGCAGATCAACATGAGTCACAATAAACAACTCCTACCAACCGGCTGGAAGAAAAACCATGCTGACCACGACAGCTCTGGTGAATGATAGCTGATACATCTGTGACCAATGAAAATGTCCTTTCCCTTTCCCTTCCCTTCCCTTTCATTTACCTTTGCCTTTCACTTTCTTTCCCATTTCTTTTCCTTTCCTTTCCCATTTCCTTTCCTTACCTTTCCTTTCCCTTCCCATTTCTTCCTTTCCTTTCCCATTTCTTCCTTTCCTTTTCCTTTCCATTCCCACTTCCTTTCCTTTTCTTTTCCTTCCCATTTCTTTTCCTTTCCTTTCCCATTTCCTTTCCTTTTCTTTTCCTTCCCATGTCTTCCTTTCCTTTCCCTTTCCATTTCTTTTCCTTTCCTTTCCCATCTCATTTCTTTTCCTTTCCTTTCCCATTTCCTTTCCTTTTCTTTCCCTTCCCATTTCTTCCTTTTCTTTCCCTTTCCCTTTCTCTTTTCCTTTTTCTTTTCCTTTTTTTTCCTCTTTTCTTCCCTTTCCTTTCCGTTTTCCTTTCCTTTACTTTCCTTTCCTTTCCATTTTCTTCCTTTCCCTTGTCTTCTTTTCTCTTGTCTTCCTTTCCCTTTATTTTCCCTTGTCTTCCTTTCCCTTTATTTTCCCTTGTCTTCCTTTCCCTTTATTTTCCATTGTCTTCCTTTTCTTTTATTTTCCCTTGTCTTCTTTTTCCTTTCCCTTTTTTCTGTTCTCTTCTCTTTCCCTTTCTGTTTCTTTCTTTCCTTCCTTTCCTTTCCCTTTTCTTTCTTTTCACTTTCCTTTCCATTTTCTTTAATTTCCTTACCTTTTCTTTTTCCTTTTGCTTTTCCTTTCCTCTTTACTTTTCTTCCTTTTCCTTTACCTTTTCTTCCTTTTCCCTTCCCTTTCCCCTTTAGATTTCTTCCTTTCCTTTCCATCCCTTTTCTTCCTTTTCCTTTCCCTTCCCTTCTCTTTTCCTTTTCTTCCTTTCCTTTCCTGCCCTTTCCATTTTCTTCCTTTTCCTTTCCTTTTCTTTCCTTTCATTTCCTTTCCTTTCCTTTCATTTCCTTCTCTTCCCTTTTGTTTTATATTCCCCTTTCTTTCTTTTCCATTCCCTTGCCTTTCCCTTTACTTCCTTTTTGTTTCCTTTCCCTTCCCTTTTCTTCCTTTTCCCTTCCCTTACCCCTTTCCCTTTTTCCCTTTCCTTTCCTTTCCTTTCCTTCTCTTCCCTTTCCTTTTATTTTCTATTCCTTTGCTTCCTTTCCTTTTCTTTCTTTTCCTTTCCTTCCCCTTTCTTACTTTCCTTCCCATTTCTTCCTTTCCCCTTTCCTTTCCTTTATCTTTTCCTTTTCTGTAATTTCCTTTACCTTTTCTTTTTCCTTTTCCTTTCCTTTTTACTCTTCCTTTTCCCTTCCCTTTCCCCTTTTTTTTATTTTCCTTTACCCTTTACCTTATCCTTTCTTTTTCTTTTTCTTTTTCTTTTTCTTTCCCTTTTCCCTTCCCCCTTTCCCTTCCCTATCCCTTTCCTTTCCTTCCTTTTTCTTCCCTTCTCCTCCTATTTCTTTTCCTTATCCCCCTCCCCCATACATACCTCATTTTCTCTCACTTTCCTTCTTTGGTTTCTGTCTCATTTTGAAGCCCCCCCCCCCCCCCCCCCCATTGAATTTTTAACAGTCCACTATGAGAAAACAAAACTAAGGAATGGCCTCCACCATAGTTTATTCTAGTCTTCGTCCCATGAACCTGCCTGGGATCAGAGGATTTATTTGCCTCTCCTCCGGCTCATGTCTGGGATCTCTCCAGAATGTAATAATATCCCTATTAGAGTCCGTCACCCAGCATGAAAGACGGGAGGGAACGGCTTAGGATGACGCCTTTGGCTGCTGTCATTGTCCCATCATTTCCGCTGTTTGATGGGTCTGGGATGATCGCTGATTGGACCTTTGATGTCCTCTGAGAAAACTCTCACCGGTCACCTAAACCGCGGCCTTAATCAACCCAATTATATCTGGTGTGTCCAGAACACCCTGCGCCAATTATCATTCATTGAGTTTTGTGGGAAGGTGAGGACATTTCCATCCAACAACTCCACCAGAAGTGTCCCCAGACACAACTCAGAGGGAAAGACATGCAAAGGGGGAGGAAAGTTACTTCTTGTTACTTGTGTCCTCTTTATTGGCAGACAGAGAAAGGCGACAGATAGGAATGAACTTCGTCATTTCACGACTGACGCTTACCAAAATTTTATTTAAATTAGCTTCAAATTTAAACATGTGGAGGGCTTAGAATAAAGGTTCTTATAACAAAGCCATGTGATCGTTATGTCAGCATGGGTTAGGGTTGGCATTATGGTTAGGGGTAATGTTAGAAATAGGGTCAGCATTAGGGTTAGAGATAGGGTTAACATTAGAGTTAGGGATAGGGTTAGCATTAGGGTTAGGGATAGGGTCAGCATTAGGGTTAGGGATAGGGTCAGCTTTAGGGTTAGGGATAGGGTCAACATTAGAGTTAGGGATAGGGTCAGCATTAGGGTTAGGGTTAGGGATAGGGTCAGCATTAGGGTTAGGGATAGGGTCAGCATTGGGGTTAGGGATTGGGTCAGCATTAGGGTTAGGGTTAGGGATAGGGTCAGCAGTAGGGTTAGAGTTAGGGTCAGCATTAGGGTTAGGGATAGGGTCAGCATTAGAGTTAGGGATAGGGTCAGCATTAGGTTTAGGGTTAGGGATAGGGTCAGCATTAGGGTTAGGGATAGGGTCAGCATTGGGGTTAGGGATAGGGTCAGCATTGGGGTTAGGGTTAGGGTCAACATTAGGGTTAGGAATAAAGTCGACTTTAGGGTTTGCGATAGGTTAAGCATTAGTGTTAGGAAAAGGGTCAGCATTAGGGTTAGGGATAGGGTGAGCATTAGGGTTAGGGTCAACATTAGGGCTAGCAATAGGGTCAGCATTGGGGTTAGTGATCGGGTCAACATTAGAGTTAGGGATAGGGTCAGCATTAGGGATAGGGTCAGCATTAGGGTTAGAGATAGGGTCAGCATTAGGGTTAGAGATAGGGTCAGCATTAGGGTTAGAGATAGGGTCAGCATTAGGGTTAGAGATAGGGTCAGCATTAGGGTTAGGGATAGGGTCAGCATTAGGATTAGGGATAAGGTTGACATTAGGGTTAGCGATAGGGTCAACATTAGGTTTAGATATAGGGTCAGCATTAGGGTTAGGGATAAGGTTGACATTAAGGTTAGCGATAGGGTCAACAATAGGTTTAGGTATAGGGTCAGCATTAGGTATGGGGTTAGGAAATTGGTCAACATTAGGGTTAGGTATAGGGTCAGTATTAGGTTTAACGATAGGGACAGCATTGGGATTAGCGATAGGGTCAATATTAGTGTTAAGGTCAGCATTAGAGTTAGGGTAGGGTTGATATTAAGGTTAGCGATAGGGTCAACATTAGGTTTAGGTATAGGGTCAGCATTAGGGTTAGGGATAGGGTGAGCATTAGGGTTAGGGTCAACATTAGGGTTAGCAATAGGGTCAGCATTGGGGTTAGTGATCAGGTCAACATTAGAGTTAGGGATAGGGTCAGCATTAGGGTTAGGGATAGGGTCCACATTAAGGTTAGCGATAGGGTCAAGATTAGAGTTAGTGATAGGGTCAGCATTAGGGTTAGAGATAGGGTCAGCATTAGGATTAGGGATAAGGTTGACATTTGGGTTAGCGATAGGGTCAACATTAGGTTTAGATATAGGGCCAGCATTAGGGTTAGGGATAGGGTCAGCATTAGGGTTAGGTATAAGGTTGACATTAAGGTTAGCGATAGGGTCAACATTAGGTTTAGGTATAGGGTCAGCATTAGGGACAGGGTTAGGAAAAGGGTCAACATTAGGGTTAGGTATAGGGTCAGTATTAGGGTTAATGATAGGGTCAGCATTGGGGTTGGCAATAGGGTCAATATTAGTGTTAGGATTAGCATTAGGGTAGGGTTGATATTAAGGTTAGCAATAGGGTCAGCATTAGGGTTAGGTATAGGGTCAGCATTAGGGTTAGGGATAGGGTCAGCATTAGGGTTAGGGATAGGGTTAACATTAGGTTTAGGTATAGGGTCAGCATTAGGGATATGGTCAGCATTGGGGTTAGGGATAGGGTCAGCATCAGGGTTAGCGATAGGGTCAACATTAGGTTTAGGTATAGGGTCAGCATTAGGGTTAGGGATAGGGTCAGCATTAGGGTTAGGGATAGGGTCAACATTAGGGTTAGCGATAGGGTCAGCATTAGGGATAGGGTCAGCATTAGGGTTAGGGATAGGGTCAATATTAGCGATAGGGTCAGCAATAGGGATAGGGTCAGCATTAGGGTTAGGGATAGGGTTATAGATGGGGTCAGCATTAAGGTTAGGGGTAAGGTTGACATTAGGGTTAGCGATAGGGTCAGAATTATGGATAGGGTCAGCATTAGGGTTAGGGTCAGCATTAGGGATAGGGTCAGCATTAGGGTTAGGGATAGGGTCAACATTAGGGTTAGCGATAGGGTCAACATTAGGTTTAGGTATAGGGTCAGCATTAGGGTTAGGGATAGGGTCAACATTAGGGTTAGCGATAGGGTCAGCATTAGGGATAGGGTCAGCATTAGGGTTAGGTAAGGGGCCACATTAGGGTTAGGGATAGGGTCAGCATTAGGGTAAGGGTCAGCATTAGGGTTAGGGATAGGGTAAGCATTAGGGTTAGGGTCAGCATTAGGGTTAGGAATAGGGTTATAGATGGGGTGAGCATTAGTGTTAGAGATAGGGTCAGCATTAAGGTTAGGGGTAAGGTTGACATTAGGGTTAGGGATAGGGTCAACATTAGGTTTAGGTATAGGGTCAGCATTAGGGTTAGGGATAGGGTCAGCATTAGGGTTAGGGATAGGGTCAACATTAGGGTTAGCGATAGGGTCAGCATTAGGGATAGGGTCAGCATTAGGGTTAGGGATAGGGTCAATATTCGGGTTAGTGATAGGGTCAGCATTAGGGATAGGGTCAGCATTAGGGTTAGGGATAGGGTCAGCATTAGTGATAGGGTCAGCATTAGGGTTAGGAATAGGGTTATAGATGGGGTCAGCATTAAGGTTAGGGGTAAGGTTGACATTAGGGTTAGGGGTAAGGTTGACATTAGGGTTAGGGATAGGGTCAACATTAGGTTCAGGTATAGGGTCAGCATTAGGGTTAGGGATAGGGTCAGCATTAGGGTTAGCGATAGGGTCAGCATTAGAGATAAGGTCAGCATTAGGGTTAGGGATAGGGTCAACATTAAGGTTAGGGGTAATGTTGACATTAGGGTTAGGGATAGGGTCAACATTAGGGTTAGCGATAGGGTCAACATTAGGTTTAGGTATAGGGTCAGCATTAGGGTTAGGGATAGGGTCAGCATTAGGGTTAAGGATAGGGTCAACATTAGGGTTAGCCATAGGGTCAGCATTAGGGTTAGGAATAGGGTTATAGATGGGGTGAGCGTTAGCGATAGGGTCAGAATTATGGATAGGGTCAGCATTAGGGATAGGGTCGGCATTAAGGTTAGGGTCAGCATTAGGGTTAGGAATATGGTTATAGATGGGGTGAGCATTAGTGTTAGAGCTAGGGTCAGCATTAAGGTTAGGGGTAAGGTTGACATTAGGGTTAGGGATAGGGTCAACATTAGGGTTAGCGATAGGGTCAACATTAGGTTTAGGTATAGGGTCAGCATTAGGGTTAGGGATAGGGTCAGCATTAGGGTTAGGGATAGGGTCAGCATTAGGGTTAGGAATAGGGTTATAGATGGGGTGAGCATTAGGGTTAGAGATAGGGTCAGCATTAAGGTTAGGGGTAAGGTTGACATTAGGGTTAGCCAAGGGTCAGAATTAAGGATAGGGTCAGCATTAGGGATAGGGTCAGCATTAGGGTTTGCTACAGGTTAAGCATGAGTGTTAGGGATAGGGTCAACATTAGGGTTAGGGACAGGGTCAACATTAGGGTTAGCGATAGGTTAAGCATTAGTGCATTAAGCACCCATTCACTCTGGGTGAGTCCTGGAACTGGTGGCGTACATATCCTGGAGAGGAGACCCGACATTGGACCCCAGGAGTGGTTAATGTGACAATTCTCCCTATTCAATAAAAAGATAAATAAAACCTATATAACAACATTTCCCAGAGCACAACTTGGATTATTTTCCCAGCGGGGGGGGGGGGGGGGGGGGGGGGGCAGGAAGGACAATGAGGGACCTGAATCTGTCACTCTTCCTATACACAGACGTGTCACCATCCCAGCACCGCTCTCTGTCACTTCTCACCGGCCACTGTCCCGGCTCAGGAGATAAATCTCATGGATTACAGAGCGCCATCCAGGAGGCTTTACAGATCTTCTACAGAGAGGAGAACTCCTGCCACACGCCTAGCCTGTAAAATGTCCCTAAAACCTTCCTTTATCCCTCCACATCCCCTGTAATGTTCTAGAAAAGACTCCACGCTCTATTAAACCTAATCCAACCTTCTACTACGGCACCATTAATGAGGAGGGAGGCGCAGCTTCCAAGAACCCTGACAGAGCAATCGAGAAACAGGAAAATCTCCCCTCCATCACCAAGCCACCGAGAGACCGAGAGATAGAGAAATAGCATGAAAGTAGTTACTTAGATTGTAGGGATGAGCTCTTGGTTCAGACCGAACTTTGACTGCTTGGGCCAGGGGCGTAACTACAGGGGTTGCAGGGGTTGCAATTGCAACCGGGCCCCATGCTCCAGGGGGCCTGTCCGGCTCCCCTGTACACCTGGATAGGAGGGGGCAAGGGGCAGCAAGTAGAGAAATCACTGTCCTCCTTTATCCTCCTGTAACTACAGGAGGAAAATGGAGGAGATTGGATCCTCTGTATGTAAGGTCACACTTGCGACCGGGCCCTGGCATTCCACCAACGTGGGGAGGCCCCAAGATGGCAGGATGGGGGCCCACTGCAGAACTTGTGAAAGGGTCGAGCTGCGGGACCATAATTAAGGGCCCCGCAAAGATCAATGGGAAGGGCTTGAAGGGAAGGGCCCCGGCCAGGGGTCCGGGGGGCCCTTCATGGTTTCTTGCACCGGGGCCCTGAAGGTTCTAGTTACGCCTCTGGCTTGGGCATTCGTCCAAACGCTGGACTTTAAAATTGTTGCTAATCAGCCAATCACATGACAGAAACTCAATGCATTTAGACGTGGTGAAGACGACTTGCTGGAGTTCAAACCGAGCATCAGAATGGGGAAGAACGAGAATTGAAGTGACTTTGAACGTGGCATGGTTGTTGGTGGCAGGTGGGCTGGTCGGAGTATTTCAGGGATTTTTACACACAACCGTCTCTCGGGTTTACAGAGAATGGTGGGAAAAAAGAGAAAATATCCAGTGAGAGGCAGTTGTGTGGAGGAAAATGCCTTGTTGAGGTCAGAGGTCAGAGAACTCGTTACATCCAAGGTATGCAGAATACCATCTCTGAACACACAACACTTCCAACCTTGAAGCAGATGGGCTAAAGCAGCAGAAGACCACATCGGGTTCCACTCCTGTCAGGAAACTGAGGATACAATTGGCACAGGCTCACCAAAATTGGACAATAGAAGATTGGAAAACATTGCCTGGTCTGATGAGTCTGGATTTTAGCTGCGAAATTCAGATGGTAGGGTCAAAATTTGGCGTGAAACATGAAAGCATGGATCCATCCTGCCTTGTATCAATGGTTCAGGCTGGGGGTGGTGGTGGTGTAATGGTGTGGGGGATATTTTTTGGCACACTTTGGGCCCCTTAGTACCAATTGAGCATGGCTTGGCCATATTTGGATAATGACATCACTGGTTATACCCCTCCCCTTTGTTTACATTTAGCGCCAGGGTCCAAAGCCGTCATTTGTGGCGCGTGTAGCAATGTGATCGGATGGCATTTTTGGCTCTTTTGGTGAGTCTGTCAATCTGTCAATGGTTGTTTTAATAAGCAGAGGGGAGCAGCACCTGCCCCTTCCATAGCAACCAGTGACATCACCCAGCCCCATTTATTTGCTGGCCGAGTATCCCAAGCCACGTTAACATAGAGGTGGGGATGGTGCTGACATCACTGACCAAACACATGGCCATATTTGTTCAGTGACATCACTGGGTATTCCCCACCCCTTTGTTTAAATTTACCAGAGCTGACTTTTGTGGTGCCTGTAACAATGAGATCGGACGCCATTTTTTTTCTTTTTTGGTGAGTTGACAGGCATCATTCATCATGATCGATGAGAACCTTTCAATAGTAGTTAAGGAAGCAGAGGGATGCAGCACCCGCCCCTTCCCTAGCAACCAATGATGTCTCCCAGCCCCATTTTTTTACTGGCCCAGTATCCCAAGCCATAATAACACAGGGGTGGGGATGGTGTTATTGTGCGAGTGTAGCAATGTGATTGAATTGCAGTTGATGGGCATCATTCATCATGGTTAATGAGAACCTTTTAATGGTCGTTAAGGAAGCAGAGGGATGCAGCACCTGTCCCTTCCCTAGCAACCAGTAATGTCACCCAGTCCCATTTATTTACTGGCCCAGAATCCCAAGCCATAATAACACAGGGGTGGGGATGGTGCTATTGTGCGAGTGTAGCAATGTGATTGAATTGCAGTTGATGGGCATCATTCATCATGGTTGATGAGAACCTTTTAATGGTCGTTAAGGAAGCAGAGGGATGCAGCGCCTGCCTTTTCCCTAGCAACCAGCGATGTCTCCCAGCCCCATTTATTTGCTGGCCAAGTATCCCAATCCATGTTAACACAGGGGTGGGGATGGTTCTGACATCACTGACCAATTTGATCAGTGACATCACTGGGTATTCCCCGCCCCTTTGTGTACATTTGGAGTCAGGGACCAGAGCTGACTTTTGTGGCGCGTATGGCAATGGGATCGGGCGGCATTCTTTTTCCTTTTGGTGAGTTAATGGGCATCACTCATCATGATTGATTAGAATCTGTCAATGGTTGTTAGAGAAGAAGAGCACCTGCACCTGCACCTTCCCTAGCAACCAGTGACGTCTCCCAGCCCCATTTATTTGCTGGCCGAGTATCCCAAGCCAAGTTAACATAGGGGTGGGGATGGTGCTGACATCACTGACCAAATATGACCACATGGCCATATTTGATCAGTGACATCACTGGGTATTCCCCACCCCTTTGTTTACATTTAGCGTCAGTGACCAGAGCTGACTTTTGTGGCGCCTGTAACAATGGGATCGGACAGCATTTTTTTTCTTTTTTGGTAAGTTGACAGGCATCATTCATCATGATCGATGAGAACCTTTCAATAGTAGTTAAGGAAGCAGAGGGATGCAGCACCCGCCCCTTCCCTAGCAACCAGTGATGTCTCCCAGCCCCATTTTTTTACTGGCCCAGTATCCCAAGCCATAATAACACAGGGGTGGGGATGGTGCTATTGTGCGAGTGTAGCAATGTGATCGAATTGCAGTTGATGGGCATCATTCATCATGGTTGATGAGAACCTTTCAATGGTCGTTAAGGAAGCAGAGGGATGTAGCGCCTGCCCTTTCCCTAGCAACCAGCGATGTCTCCCAGACCCATTTATTTGCTGGCCAAGTATCCCAAGCCATGTTAACATGGGGTGGGGATGGCGCTGACATCACTGACCAAATATGGTCACATGGCCATATTTGGTCAATGACATCACTGGGTATTCCGCACCCCTTTGTTTACACTTTTGCATCAGGGACCAGAGCTGAATTTAGTGGCGTGTCTAGCAATGGGATCGGGCACCATTTTTTTTTTTCTTTTGGTGAGTTGATGGGCATCATTCATCATTGCTGATGAGAACCTTTCAGTGGTTGAAGAAGCAAGGGGACGCATCACCTGCCCCTTCCCTAGCAACCAGTGCCGTCTCCCATCCCTATTTTTTGCTTGCCGAGTCTCCCAAGCCATGTTAACATCGGGGTGGGGATGGTGCTGACATCGCTGACCAAATAGGGTCACATGGCCCAACACAAATCCCCTTCCCCCTCAATCTCCTCATGGTGCCCCCACCTCACATGATATCAAAGTGCCCAGGGCGGCCAACCCTCCTGCCCACCCCTTGTCCTGGCACTGCCTGTGGCTTCCCCTGGAGAGGCTGAAAGCCAGTGGAAGGGAGAAGAGAAGAATCCCTCCCCTCTGCTTGTCACCAATTCAACAGGAGAACTGGCGGTACCTCCTTAATACCCCCTTGATAAATGTTCCCTAGGACAGTACCCATAGATAGATAGATAGATAGATAGATAGATAGATAGATAGATAGATAGATAGATAGATAGATAGATAGATAGATAGATAGATAGAGATCTTCTCTTTGTGAATATTTGCTGTAGGACTGTAGATTTCTGACTCTTTTTATTGGGTAATTATTTCCTCTGACACGTCGTTAATGTCGCTGACACATCAATTTGGATTTGTGGTTTTGTAGCAATCTCAGCTAATGAGGAACATAAAGGTCCACATTGACCGGGTCTGAAGAAAGGAAGTTCATCAGAAAATCATCCTGAGGGGTCTTTTAAGGTGATTTGATTTCACATTGAATTTTTCTGTAATTCCAAAATCAGTATTTTTGAGCTGGGATTGGCTGGAATGGGCTGAAATTGGCTGGGATTGGCTGCAATAGACTCTAGGCTGCCAATGTCTTTAATACATGTTTGGTGGCTTCTCCATTTACTCGATGGTCACTCTCTGTGTCCTAAAGGGTAACTAGAACAGTGATCTTGGCTGGAATTGGCTTGGATTGGCTGGGTTTGGTTGGAATTGGCAGGATTTGGCTGGGATTGGCTGGAATTGGATGAAATTCGTTGGGATTGGCTGAGATTGCCTGGAATTGGCTAGAATTGGCTGGAATTGGCAGGAAATAGCCGGAATTGGCTGGAATTGGTTGTGATTGGCTAAATTTGGCTAGGATTGGCTGTAGGCTGTCAATGTCTTTAATACATGTTTAGTGGCTTCTCTGTATCCTCAGTGGTCAGTCTCTGTGTCCTTAAAGGGTATGTAACCTGAAAAGCGATCTTGGCTTGGATTGGCTGGGATTGACTGGAATTGACTGGGATTGGCTGGAATTGACTGGTATTGGTGGGGATTGGCTGGAATTGGCCAGGATTGGCTGGAATTGGCAGGGATTGGCTGGGATTGGATGAAATTGGAAGGGATTGGCTGAAATTGGCTAGAATTCATTGGAATTAGCTGAGTTTGGCTGAGATTGGCTGGAACTGGCAGGGTTTGGCTGGGATTAGCTGGAATCGGCTGGGATTGGCTAGGATTGGCTAGGATTGGCTGGAATTGGTTGTGATTGGCTGGGTTATGTTAGGATTGGCTGTAGGCTGTCAATGTCTTTAATACATGTTTGGTGGCTTCTCTGTATTCTTGATGATCACTCTCTGTGTCCTTAAAGGGTATGTAACCTGAACATCGATTTTGGCTTGGATTGGCTGGAATTGGCTGTAATTGGCTTGAATTGGCTAGGATTGGATGGAATTGCCAGGGATTGGCTGAGATTGGCTAGAATTTGTTGGAATTAGCTGAGATTGACTGAGATTGTCTGGAATTGCCTGGGATTGGCTAGGATTGGCTGGAATTGGTTGTGATTGGCTGGGTTTGGCAAGGATTGGCTGGGATATGCTGTAGGCTGTCAATGTCTTTAATACATGTTTGGTGGCTTCTCTGTATCCTTGATGGTCTTGGGATTGGGATGAAGAGGGGAAGGGGATGAGGAGGGATTGAGGAGGAAGGGTCATGAAGATGAGGAGATGGGGATATGGAGATGAGAAAGAGGGGTCATGGAGATGAGGAAGAGGGCTCATGGAGATGAGGAGGAGGGGTTAATGGAAATGAGGAGGAAGGTATATGGAAATGAGGAGCGGTCATTAGGATGAGGAGAAGGGGCATGGAGATGAGGAGGAGGGGCCATGGAGATGAGGAGGAAGCTATATGAAGATGAGGAGGCGGGGTCATTAGAATGAGGAGGAGGGATGAGCATGGAGATGAAAAGGCTGGTTAATGGAATTGAAGAAGAGAGGTCAAGGAGATGAGGAGGAGGGGTCATGGAGATGAGGAGGAGGGGTTAATGGAGATGAGGAGGAAGGTATATGGAGATGAGGAGGAGGGGTCATTAGGATGAGGAGAAGGGGACATGGAGATGAGGAGGAGGGGTCATGGAGATGAAGAAGAAAGGGTTATGGAGATGAGGAGGAAGGTATATGAAGATGAGGAAGAGGAGTCATTAGGAGGAGGGGGCATGGAGTTGAGGAGGAGGGGTTATGGAGATGAGAAGGAAGGACTATGGAGATGAGGAGGAGGGGTTATGGAGATGAGGAGGAGTGGTCATGAAGATGAGGGGGAGGGGTCATGGAGGAGATGAGGAGGGGATATGGAGATGAGTAGCAGGGGTCATGTAGATGAAGAGGAGGGGTCATGGAGATGATGAGAAGGGGATATGGAGATGAGGAGGAGGAGTAATGTAGATGAGGAGGAGGAGTAATGTAGATGAGGAGGAGGGGTAATGTAGATGAGGGGGAGGGGTAATGTAGATGAGGAGGAGGAGTAATGTAGATGAGGGGGAGGTGTAATGTAGATGAGGAGGAGGGGTAATGTAGATGAGGAGGAGGGATCATGGAGATGATGAGAAGGGGATATGGAGATGAGGAGGAGGGGTTATGGAGAAGCAAAGAGGTTATGGAGATGGAGAGGAGGATGAGATAGGGAGCGGCTATAGAGACGAGGAGGAGGGGCCATGAAGATGAGGAGGGGTTATGGAGATGAGGAGGAGGGGTTATGGAGATGAGGAGAGGGAGAAGATAAAGAGGAGTTATGAAGTGGTCTGTGCTCTTTGCAATCCACCAAGAAGTAGGCAGGGCTGACACCACATGCTAAGAAATACTGAGCCGGATAACACTAAATTAGTGCAGATTGCGCCATTTATACCAGTGCGACAAACTATGATTTGCAATGCATATTCGTGTGTAATACAACATGTGTGCCAGAAATGAAAAAAGAAACTCTGAGAAATGTAATTTGTGTGACATAAAACTAAGAGGATTGTATAAATTTTATATGATAGAAGAAGTGTATTATTGTTCCAAGCAGTAGGTGGCGCTGGATGGCTTATAAATTACAAATAGTCCCTGAAACATAAGATTTTGTCACAATATGTAACTTTTTTTGCACATAATTTTCCTCTTGCATTTTGTGCCTCCACACGGCCAATAGTTTGTTAGGCCCTCCTTTGTTTTAAGGGGATAGAGAAGCAGAAGCGATTCCATCCTGTGGTTTGTATCAGTCAATGCTCTCCTAAGTGTTCAACGTTTGGGGCCAATAAAAGGGCCCAGAAACTTTAGCAGAGCCCACATGGTTGTAAGTCCATAATACCCTCCGTCCATATAACTGGCAGGTATATATATCTCTAAAATTCTTTTCCCAGTCAAGAGTCAACCAGTCTTTCCAGTCTTCTGTTTTTCTAATCAAGTCGAGATGTTTTCTTTCTCATGAATGTTTTATTTGCATGTCCCCATAATGACAGTTTGATTGATTGATTTTTTTTCAGGTTCCTCCTCTCCCCATAATTAAAATATTTTATTTTTTTTAAATAGAACCTTTCTGTTTTCATAACATACCCCATGTTACAATGAGCAAAGCCATCACTGCGTCTTCTCTATTTAATGCAGGCAGATCGCGTCTTCTACTAAGTGCTCTAAGTCTTCTTCTTGGAGATCTAGGTCTCATACTGAGTACCTGAAGTCTTCTATTGAGTGCCTTGGGTCTTCTGCTGGCACCTCCGGGTGTTCTACCAAGTGCTCCGGGTCTTCTTCTGAGAGCCCTTAGTCTTATATTCAGTGTTTCATGCCTTTCGTTGAGTGTCCTGGGTCTTATACTGACAGCTCCAGATCTTCTACTGAGTGCCAAGGCACTAGCCCTAGGTCTTATACTGAGTTCCCTGGGTCTTCTACTGAATACCTCAGGTCCTGTACTGAGTAACCCAGGTCTTTTGCTGAGTCTTCTGCTCACAGCTCAGGATCTTCTTATGAGAGCCCTCGATCTTCTACTGAGTGCCCCAAATTTTGTCCTGAGAGCCCGGTCTACCACTCTACTAATACTACTAGTGTCCAGGGTCTTCTACTGATTGGCCTGGTCCTTCGACTAAGTGCCCTGAATCTTCTTCTGAGAGCCCTAAATCTTATACTAAGTGCACAAAGTCTTCTACTGACTGCCCTGGGTCTTCTACCTACATCACCGGTTCTTCTACTGAGTGCCCCAGGTCTTCTTCTGAGAACCCTCACTCTTCTACTGAGTGCCAGAGGTCTACTACTGAGTGCCTCATGTCTTCTGCGGACAGCCCCAAGTCTTCTTCTAAGGCCCCTATACTCTGTGCCCCAGGTCTTTTAATCAGTGCCCTGGATCTTCTAATAACAGACCCGGGCCTTCTACTGAGTACCCTAGGTCTTACTGAGTACCCTAGGTCTTGTACTGAGTACCCCTAGGTCTTGTATTTAGTGCCCTGGGTCATCTACTGAGTACCCCAAGTCTTCTACAGAGTGCCCTAGGTCTTATACTGAGTGCCCTAGGTCTTTTACTGAGTACCCCAGGTCTTGTACTGAGAAACCCTAGGTCTTGCACTGAGTACCCCAGGTCTTGAACTGAGTATCCTAGGTCTTATACTGAGTGCCCTAGGTCTTGCACAGAGTTCTTCAGGTCTTGTACTGAGTGCCCCAGGTCTTGTATTACGTGCTCCAGGTATTTTACTGATTGCCCCAGATCTTGTACAGAGTACCCCAGGTCTTGTACTGAGCGCCCCAGGACTTGTACAGAGTTCTTCAGGTCTTGTACTGAGTGCCCCAGGTCTTGTATTGAGTGCCCCAGGTCTTGTACTGAGTATCCCAGGTCTTTCACTGAGCGCCCCAGGTCGTGTACTCGAACCCCGGTCTTGCAATGAGTACCCCTGGTCTTGTATTGAGTACCCCAGGTCTTCTACCGAGAACCCCAGGTCTTGTACGGAGAACCCTAGGTCTTCTACTGAGTGCCCCAGGTCTTATACTGAGTGCCCCAGGTCTTATACTGAGTACCCCAGGTCTTCTACTGAGTACCCCAGGTCTTTCACAGAGTTCTTCAGGTCTTGTACTGAGTGCCCAAGGTCTTGTACTGAGTGCCCTAGGTCGTGTACTGAGTGCCCCAGGTCGTGTACTGAGTACCCCAGGTCTTGTACTGAGAATTCTATGTCTTCTACTTAGTGCCCCAGGTCTTATACTGAGTGTCCCAGGTCTTCTACTGAGTACCCCAGGTCTTCTACTGAGTACCCCAGGTCTTCTACTGAGTACCCCAGGTCTTCTACTGAGTGCCCCAGGTCATGCACAGAGTTCTTCAGGTCTTGAACTGAGTGCCCAAGGTCTTGTACTAAGTGCCCTAGGTCGTGTACTGAGTGCCCCAGATCGTGTACTGATTACCCCAGGTCTTGTATTGAATACCCCAGGTCTTGTACTGAGTGCCCCAGGTCTTGTATTGAGTACCTCAGGTCTTGTACTGAGTACCCTAGGTCGTGTACTGAGTGCCCCATGTCGTGTACTGAGTACCTCAGGTCTTGTATTGAGTACCCCAGGTCTTGTATTGAGTACCCCAGGTCTTGTACTGAGTGCCCTAGGTCGTGTACTGAGTACTTCAGGTCTTGTACTGAGTACCCCAGGTCTTGTATTGAGTACCCCAGGTCTTGTACTGAGTGCCCCAGGTCGTGTACTGAGTACTCCAGGTCTTGTATTGAGTACCCCAGGTCTTGTATTGAGTACCCCAGGTCTTGTACTGAGTGCCCCAGGTCTTGTACAGAGTTCTTCAGGTCTTGTACTGAGTACCCCAGGTCTTGTACTGAGAACCCCAGGTCTTGTAATAAGTACCCCAGGTCTTGTACTGAGCGCCCCAGGTCTTACACTGAGAACCCCAGGTCTTGTACTAATTATCCCAGTTCTTCTACTGAATGCCCCAGGTCTTGTACTGAGTGCCCCAGGTCTTCTGAGTACCCCAGGTCTTTTACTGAGTGCCCCAGGTCTTGTTCTAAGTGCCCCAGGTCTTGTAATGAGTACCCCAGGTCTTGTACTAAGTTTACTAGGTCTTCTACTGAGTGCCTTGGCCCCTCTGCTGACAGCTCTGTGCTTCACACTTTATTCTGATAGCCTTTAGTCTTCTACTGAGTGCCCCGTGTTTCCTTTGCAGTGATGGTTGCTGTCACCTCAAGCACCATGCTAAAGAAAATCAATCTTCAATCCCTCCTGATTATTCATTGTGTCTTTTTTCTTCGTATCTTTCTACACCCTATCTCACCCCTCCAATATTATCTTCAAGTCTTTGTTATCGAAGAGCACGTGGCAGGGATTAGTTTTGCCCTCCCTCTGAAAGGCCAAAACTATGTAGGTTGCTCATTGCGTGAGATAGATAATGACTATTTAATGAATTTTGGGTGTTTACCTTTACTTCTCAGTTCATAATCATTCTTCTATGATTTAGATTGATGCTCCTTAATTATTATGCGATAATATATTCCATGTGCATGGGACATTATTCAACTGATCCACAATTAAATTCGTATTAAAGATGCATTTGATGTTTAATTGAGTTCATGCATTCATCTTTGTGTCCAATTTATAGACCAGTTCAGAAAAAAAAGTGATGCTGGTCATGGACTTCCGAAATGATCCAAAGTAGCCTCAACTTTTTTGAACCTTTGAAGAAATTATTTAGGTCTCAGGGAACCCCTGCTTAAACCGATTAATTGGAGGTCAGTGGGAAAACCGCCCCCCTTATAGTGTTGGTCAGAATTCCTCCCTCTACAGAAAGTTTGAAAGATCCTTAGTGTCATGCCATTGACCATCCCATTGACTCTGCCAAGTGGCACTGGCCCTGGAACCATTGCAGACGCCATCATACGGAAGTCACTCAGACACAGCTCAGGGAACCCCCCACAACCTCTGGAGGAACCCTAGGGGGTCCATGGAAACCTGTTTGTTCCAAAGTGTCCCAGTGTCAGGACATGGATCTGAACCTGCAACCTCTGCCAGTATCTCTTCTTGCTGAGCCACCTGAGATGCTGGACAGCTCCCTGGACAATTCCCTGGACAATCTTGCCTTGAAACCTTGTTTCTTGTTTCTAGTAAACCTTGTTTCTGGTGAACCTTATCTCTCGTGAACCTAGTTTCTTGTTTCTGGTGTACCTTATTTCTTGTGAACCTTGTTTCTGTTGAACTTTGTTTCTGGTGAACCTTGTTTCTGGTGGACCTTATATCTGGTGAACCTTATCTCTGGTGAACCCTGTTTCTTGTTTCTGGTGGACCTTATCTCTAGTGAACCTCATCTCTGGTGAACCCTGTTTCTTGTTTCTGGTGAACCTTGTTTCTGGTGAACCTTGTTTCTGGTGGACCTTATCTCTGGCGAACCTTATATCTGGTGAACCTTGTTTCTTGTTTCTGGTGAACCTTGTTTCTGGTGTACCTTGTTTCTGGTGAACCTTGTTCCTTTTTTCTGGTGAACCTTGTTTCTGGTGTACCTTGTTTCTGGTGAACCTTGTTTCTGGTGGACCTTATCTCTGGTGAACCTTATCTCTGGTGAACCCTGTTTCTTGTTTCTGGTGAACCTTGTTTCTGGTTGACCTTATCTCTATTGAACCTTATATCTGATGTACCTTGTTTCTTGTTTCTAGTGTACCTTGCTTCTGGTGTACCTTGTTTCTGGTGAACCTTGTTTCTGGTGAACCTTGTTTCTGGTTGACCTTATCTCTATTGAACCTTATATCTGATGTACCTTGTTTCTTGTTTCTGGTGTACCTTGCTTCTGGTGTACCTTGTTTCTGGTGAACCTTGTTTCTGGTGAACCTTGTTTCTTGTTTCTGGTAAGCTTTGTTTCTGGTGAATGTAAAATGTGTTCCAGGTATCCCCCTATAAGAAAGGAACGGAGGAAGGGAAGAGAAAGGAAAAGGGGGGGGGGGAGACACTAGAAAATGAGGATTTTTAATGTGCCCAAAAGTCAGACAGTATAGGTCATAATTAAAAGCGATCTATTTTTATTGTTACATTGCAAAAAGTGTTAATACAGCAAACCCTAGATTTGATATAAAAAATATATCAGGTTATACATATCACTATATAATACAGTGTTCAAAAATTAGGGTAATCCCACACAGTTCAGATCGACTTGTTTCACCCGAATTATGGGCTTCTTCAGGATCCAATTCTCAATGTGTTAGAACCTTAAAACATATAAACAATACAAAAGAAAGAACAAGTTTTTATTTATATGTTAATTGCAAATATAACCCAACAACTATAAATGTATATACAAATCTCTTTATTTCAGTATATCCAGAGATGAGGAGAGAGGAAGAAATAGATATTGCTCATGTCAAAGATATATATATGATAACAAAAAAACACAACAACCCAGCCACACACACAGGGTGAGGGCTAAAAAGTATATATGTGGGGGACCACTTTGAGTTAACCTATTGGGGGGACAGATGGCTAAGGGAAGAGGAGAGAACCTTATGCCTCAAAATAACACTAAAACTTACCTAAAAAACACCAAACACAAGAAGTATATGCAATCCGGTGTAGTATCAACATATATCCCAAAGGATATGAAAGCTGGGGGGTTTACAATTGATTGTCAATTTACAATATGGAATCAAAGATTGTGGATGTAGTCGTCATCAACCAGATATATATCTGATAAACAAAAAATAGTAAGGAGATCAAATAATTAAAAAAAAAAATCAGTCATCAGTGCCCTATTATCAAAAACAGAAAACAAATACTAAAAGGAAGGTAGGAAGGAAAAGGTCTGTGGATGTGGTGTATCTGGAGAAAGGAAGGTCTGTGGATGTGGTGTATCTGGATAAAGGAAGGCCTGTGGATGTGGTGTATCTGGATAAAGGAAGGTCGGTGAATGTGGTGTATCTGGATAATGGAAGGTCTGTGGATGGGGTTTATCTGGATAAAGGAAGGTCTGTGGATGTGGTGTATCTGGATAAAGGAAGGCCTGTGGATGTGCTGTATCTGGATAAAGGAAGGCCTGTGGATGTGGTGTATCTGGATAAAGGAAGGTCTGTGGATGTGGTGTATCTGGATAAAGGAAGGCCTGTGGATGTGCTGTATCTGGATAAAGGAAGGCCTGTGGATGTGGTGTATCTGGATAAAGGAAGGTCTGTGGATGTGGTGTATCTGGATAAAGGAAGGCCTGTGGATGTGGTGTATCTGGATAAAGGAAGGTCTGTGGATGTGGTGTATCTGGATAAAGGAAGGTCTGTGGATGTGCTGTATCTGGATAAAGGAAGGCCTGTGGATGTGGTGTATCTGGATAAAGGAAGGCCTGTGGATGTGGTGTATCTGGATAAAGGAAGGCCTGTGGATGTGGTGTATCTGGATAAAGGAAGGTCTGTGGATGTGGTGTATCTGGATAAAGGAAGGTCTGTGGATGTGGTGTATCTGGATAAAGGAAGGTCTGTGGATGTGGTGTATCTGGATAAAGGAAGGTCTGTGGATGTGCTGTATCTGGATAAAGGAAGGCCTGTGGATGTGGTGTATCTGGATAAAGCAAGGGCTGTGGATGTGGTGTATCTGGATAAAGGAAGGCCTGTGGATGTGCTGTATCTGGATAAAGGAAGGCCTGTGGATGTGGTGTATCTGGATAAAGGAAGGTCTGTGGATGTGGTGTATCTGGATAAAGGAAGGCCTGTGGATGTGGTGTATCTGGATAAAGGAAGGTCTGTGGATGTGGTGTATCTGGATAAAGGAAGGTCTGTGGATGTGCTGTATCTGGATAAAGGAAGGCCTGTGGATGTGGTGTATCTGGATAAAGGAAGGCCTGTGGATGTGGTGTATCTGGATAAAGGAAGGCCTGTGGATGTGGTGTATCTGGATAAAGGAAGGCCTGTGGATGTGGTGTATCTGGATAAAGGAAGGTCTGTGGATGTGGTGTATCTGGATAAAGGAAGGTCTGTGGATGTGGTGTATCTGGATAAAGGAAGGCCTGTGGATGTGCTGTATCTGGATAAAGGAAGGTCTGTGGATGTGGTGTATCTGGATAAAGGAAGGCCTGTGGATGTGGTGTATCTGGATAAAGGAAGGTCTGTGGATGTGGTGTATCTGGATAAAGGAAGGTCTGTGGATGTGGTGTATCTGGATAAAGGAAGGTCTGTGGATGTGGTGTATCTGGATAAAGGAAGGTCTGTGGATGTGCTGTATCTGGATAAAGGAAGGCCTGTGGATGTGGTGTATCTGGATAAAGGAAGGTCTGTGGATGTGGTGTATCTGGATAAAGGAAGGTCTGTGGATGGGGTGTATCTGGATAAAGGAAGGCCTGTGGATGTGGTGTATCTGGATAAAGGAAGGTCTGTGGATGTGGTGTATCTGGATAAAGGAAGGTCTGTGGATGTGCTGTATCTGGATAAAGGAAGGCCTGTGGATGTGGTGTATCTGGATAAAGGAAGGCCTGTGGATGTGGTGTATCTGGATAAAGGAAGGCCTGTGGATGTGGTGTATCTGGATAAAGGAAGGTCTGTGGATGTGGTGTATCTGGATAAAGGAAGGTCTGTGGATGTGGTGTATCTGGATAAAGGAAGGTCTGTGGATGTGGTGTATCTGGATAAAGGAAGGTCTGTGGATGTGCTGTATCTGGATAAAGGAAGGCCTGTGGATGTGGTGTATCTGGATAAAGGAAGGCCTGTGGATGTGGTGTATCTGAATAAAGGAAGGTCTGTGGATGTGGTGTATCTGGATAAAGGAAGGTCTGTGGATGTGGTGTATCTGGATAAAGGAAGGGTTAGGGTTAGATAGGGTTAGGGGTTAGGGTTGGGGTTAGGGTTAGGGTTGCCTATTGCCGGTACAGACACAGGGGATGGTTTTGACACAGGAAATGGGTCATGGACCCACCTCAAAGGTCAAACTTCAGGAGGTGTGGACTCAGAGGTCAAAGGTCAGAGGTTGCGGGCTCAGAGGTCAAAGGTCATAGCTTCACCTAGTGCTGGACACAGGGAGCGGCGTAGTAGTTAGGGTAGCTAAGATATCTCACTTGTCTCTCCTGCTACCGTCCGTATCTTAGCTACCATTCGTTATTGACATTTGGCTTGTTCCTCGACTTCGCTTCTGCTTATCCCAACCTGCAACTACTCATTAGCGACCTTGGCTATTCTTTGACTATGTTTCTGCTTGATCCCTACCTGCTATATTGGCTATTGGACCCTGGCTTGCTCACCTCCTGGTGGGGCGATCTTGAGGACCGCGACCTGGTGCTAACACGCAGCAAAATCCAACTCCACCATCAGGACCACTGGTGAACACCGGTTAGTACTCAGATTCCACACCTCAGGTGAGCCTGCGTCATCTGCCTGGATGACCTACCTGTGTTCCTATCCTGCGGATTCCTGTGTGAGCTTCCACTGCTATAGCTACTGGTCTTCGAGCCCGACCCCTGATCGTGATACCTTGTTTCTTGTGAACCTTGTTTCTTGTTTTAGGTGAACCTTGTTTCTACTGAACCTTGTTTCTTTTTAAACCTTATTTCTGCTGAACCTTGTTTCTTGTTAAACCTTGTTTCTGGTGAACCTTGGACTCTTTGCTCCTCCATTCTCCCTCCTATTTACTGTAAGCCACGCCTCTGCACTTCCTGTTTGCCAGATTACTGTGCTCTCTCCAGCAAATATCTACTTTTTGTCTCTCCTGCTGACGTCTGTATCTTCGCTACCACTTATTACTGGTCCTTGGTTTGTCCCAACCTGCAACCACTCTTTACTGACCTTTGGCTTTTTTACTGACTACTCTCCTGCTTCATCCTTACCGGCTATATCTGCTACCTGACCCCGGCTTGCTCACCTCCTGGTGTGGTGATCCTGAGGACCGCGACCTGGTACTAACACGCAGTATCCACTATCAGGAACTCTGGTGAATAGGTGAATACCAGTTAGTGCTTAGACCCCTAACTTCAGGTGAGCCCATGTCATCCACCAGGGTGGCTTTCTTGTGTACTTAACTAGCTGGTCAGTGGAGCCTCTCTACTGCTATAACTACTGGTCTCCGGGCCTGACCCTTGACCCTGACACCCAGTGAAGGACATTCTGAAGTATCAGATGCTTTCCATATGGATTAATTTGAGGGTAGGGGGGAATCCATGGTATTACAAGGTGCTCTCCATTGACCGGCTTCTCTGGTCGGGGACTGCTTGATGCAAAGGATTGGAGATCTGATGGCTTAGTTCAATGGAATGCAACCTAGGAGGGGTAGCACCTGCAGAACTGGGTGAAAGTGTTGTGGTCAGATGAGACCAAAAATTGAGCTGTTTGGCATCAACTCAACTCGCCGTGTTTAAAGGAATGCTACCTATGACCCCAAGAACACCATCCCCCACCATCACACATGGAGGTGGAAACATTATGCTTTGGGGGTGCTTTTCTGCTAAGGGGACAGGACGACTTCACCACATCAAAGGGATGATAGACGGGGGCATGTACCATCAAATCTTGGGTGAGAACCTCCTTCCCTCAGCCAGGGCATTGAAAATGGGCCGTGGATGGGTCTTCCAGCATGACAATGACCCAAAACACACGGCCAAGGCAACAAGTGAGTGGCTCAGGAAGAAGCACATTAAGGTCTTGGAGTGGCCTAGCCAGTGTTTCTCAACCTTTTTTTAGTCAAGGCACCCTCCAAAATTAGGGGCAGTCTTGAGGCGCCCCATTCTAAAATGTGAAAACATCTGTTATGCGTGTACACCAAAAAAAGATTGTCAGAGGGTCCGACCAGCACCAAAATGGGTTTGTCTAGTGCTCAGGGATGTGGAAGTGCATCCCCTCCCCACTGTTAATGCATGCCATAGAATGGGTTTTACTGCCTTGTGTCCATTCTCTGAGCCCTTGCTCCACTGTGCCCAGGGCAGCTGGCCCTCCTGCCCACCTCTTGTCCCGGGCCCTGGGTCCAACCCTTTCCAACTCAATCCATAACTAATAGAAAAAAAGTTTTTCATTTCCATACACTTTATTGGAAGTCATTCAGGTCAATGTCATCTGAACTTCTCTTGAGAGAATGAAATGAGTCCTGGGTGTTGTCAGTAGGGAGGATCGGATAATTGATTTATCGGTGAAATGTTTGATAATCGCCATCTCTGACATGCTGCGGAAGCTCTCAGCTATGTGGAAGTCCATGCCGAAAATCAATTAGGAGTTCAAACTCTGTAATTATCGTTTAGATTAAATTATGTGCTATGAGGATCTAGGATTCTCTTAATAATTATGTACAATAATTATCATGTAGGTTAAGATACTATTATTAAATATAATTATTATGGGAGCTTAAAAAAAAAAATAGTTTACATTTATAAATATATATTAACATTGATTTATTTATCTTTTCATAAGTCTTGAATACATTACAAATATTATTTTTCATTATTAAAAATAAAATTATTTATTACATATTAATTATTATAATGTAATATTCATATTATAATATATATTAAATAATATAATATTAAAAAAGTCTAATTTCTACATATGTATATATATTGTTTATGTGTGTATATATATATATATATATATATATATATATATATATATATATATATATATGTATGTATTTGCCAGAGTTTAAGTATAAGTCAGGCAATCCCCCACAAATACCGACATGTAGGCCTAAAATAAGAGGTTGAGGTGCTAGAAAGGGGTGAGCAGGTGCTGCAGCAGGGGAGAGCAGGTGCTTCAGGACAAATCGGTGGTTAGGCTACATAAAAAGTGACCCACCAATCCAGTCTCCATAGTACTGCTGATTAACAAAAAATGCTCATTAAATTCACCCGCCTGGAGTCAGGACCAGGATCTGAACCCACAACCTCTGCTGCATCCGGTGGTAGCTCTACTTGCTGAACCAACCACTCAAGATGCTGAACAGCTCCCTATCTAATCTTATAGGACAATTTGGTCTTATCTCTTGTTTCTGGTGAACCTTGAAAACTTTGCTTCTCCCATGAACTTCCAGGTTGAAGTCATGTCTCTGCACTTCCTGTTTGCCAAATTATTGTGATCTCTCCAGACAATATCTTGCTCCTTTACATACCTGCAGCTGTCCATATCTGCGCTACTACTTGTTACCGACCTTTGGCTTGTTCCTTGACTTCGCTTCTGCTTGATCCTAACCTGCAACCACTTGTTACTGAGCTTTGGCTTTTTTACTGACTATGCTTCTGCTTGACCTCAACCTGCAACCAATCATTATCAACCTTTGGCTTGTTCCTCGACTTCGCTCTTGCTTGATTCCAACCTGCTGTAAGATTCTGGTACCTTTGGTACCCTTATTGCCCATTTTTCTTTGTATATTGCGTCCCACCTTTTTAGTTAGGTGGAAAGCATATACCTTTAAGCCGCATGACATCATCACTGAGCGCCGCTCTGAGCGGCTATTTCAATCGCCGGCTTTCTCTCACAGGTTGTTCGTTCAAACCGCATGCTTAACAGCCTTGTCTCATGCTGCCGGAGCCTCCAGCTAAATCCCTTACCTGGAACAGACCGGAACCTCGCTATTTGATCCCGTATCTCGCTACCGGATCACTCTCTTACTACCGGACCCTTCTGCTTACTAACCTCACTAGTGATAAGTACCCCACAGGGGATTCCTTCATAACAAACTTACACTATCTACTTCTGTACACTAAGGACTACTACTATCTATGCATTACTATTCTATCATCTGCACTGTTACATAGATTGCTAGCTCTTGAGTCTACTACCATCTATATCCTTGCACTAGGTTAATCTCTCCTGTATATATCATCTGCTGTCCCCTACCACCTGTTACCATACATGATTATTAACCTATCTGCATTCTACCTATTACCATCTACTACTCTCCTGAACATTACTATCAAGTGCTTATCATTGCTATCACTGCTCACGCCTGTCCCTTCAGCACATCACCTCTATACTATCGTATACATCCTATCACTCCAGGAACATCTTATTGAGTGTATGTATATTTGCATGCTGAAGCAGGCCGGGCCACAATGATGAGTCTGGAGAGTTGGATCTGGTAATTCAACATATCTCTACACGACTACTGAGTGGAGATTCTGCAGCTGCAAATCCAGCACACTAGAATAAAAACGCAGGAACGTTACACCTGCAACCATGTGTAAGCAATCTTTGGCTTGTTCCTCAACTTCTCTTCCCCTTGATCGCAACCTGCAACCACTTGTTACTGACCTATCTTCTGCTTGACCCCAACCTGCAACCACTTGTTACTGACTTTTCTTCTGCTTGATCCCAACCTGAAACCACTTGTTACCAACCTTTGGCTTGTTCCTCGACTTTGCTTCTGCTTGACCCCCAACCTGCAACCACTTGTTACCGACCTTTCTTCTGCTTGACCCCAACCTGCAACCACTTGTTACCGACCTTTGGCTTGTTCCTTGACTTCGCTTCTGCTTGATCCTAACCTGCAACCACTTGTTACTGACCTTTGCCTTTTTTACTGACTATGCTTCTGCTTGACCTCAACCTGCCACCACGAGTTATCAATCTTTGGCTTGTTCCTCAACTTCACTTCTGCTTAACCCCCAACCTGCAACCACTTGTTACTGACCTTTCTTCTGCTTGATCCCAACCTGCAACCACTTGTTACTGACCTTTCTTCTGCTTGACCCCGACCTGAAACCACTTGTTACCGACCTTTGGCTTGTTCCTCAACTGCACTTTTGCTTGACCCCAACCTGCAACCACTTGTTACCGACCTTTTTTCTGCTTGACCCCAACCTGCAACCACTTGTTACCGACCTTTCTTCTGCTTGACCCCAACCTGCAACCACTTGTTACCGACCTTTGGCTTGTTCCTCAATTTCACTTCTGCTTGATCCCAAGCTGCAACCACTTGTTACTGACCTTTCTTCTGCTTGACCCCAACCTGAAACCACTTGTTACTGACCTTTCTTCTGCTTGACCCCAACCTGAAACCACTTGTTACCGACCTTTGGCTTGTTCCTCAACTTCGCTTCTGCTTGACCCCAACCTGCAACCACTTGTTACCGACCTTTGGCTTGTTCCTCGATTTCACTTCTGCTTGATCCCAAGCTGCAACCACTTGTTACTGACCTTTCTTCTGCTTGACCCCAACCTGAAACCACTTGTTACCGACCTTTGGCTTGTTCCTCAACTTCGCTTCTGCTTGACCCCAACCTGAAACCACCTTGTTACCGACCTTTGGCTTGTTCCTCGACTTCGCTTCTGGTTGATACCAACCTGCAACCACTTGCTACAGACCTTTGGCTTGTTCCTCTACTTCGCTTCTGGTTGATCTCAACCTGCAACCACTTGTTACCGACCTTTGGCTTGTTCCTCAAATGCAATTCTGTTTGACCCCAACCTGCAATGACTTGTTACGTACCTTTCTTTTGCTTGACCCCAACCTGCAACCACTTGTTACCGACCTTTGGCTTGTTCCTTGACTTTGCTTCTGCTTAACCTAACCTACAACCACCTGTTACTGACCTTTTGGCTTGCTCCTCAACTGCACTTCTGCTTGATCCCAACCTGCAACCACTTGTTACCGACTTTTGACTTGTTCCTCGACTTCACTCTCTGCTTGACCCCAACCTGCATCCACTTGTTACCGACCTTTGGCTTATTTACTGACTATACATCTGCTTGATCCCAATCTGCAACTTCTTGTTACCAGCCATTGGCTTGTTCCTAAACTGCACTTCTGCTTGACCCAAACCTGCAACCACTTGTTACCCACCTTTCTTCTGCTTGACCCCAACCTGCAACCACTTGTTACTGACCTTTGGCTTGTTCCTTGATTTCACTTCTACTTGACCCCAACCTACATCCACTTGTTACCAACCTTTGGCTTGTTTACTGGCTATGCTTCTGCTTGATCCCAACCTACAACCACTTGTTACCAACCCTTGGCGTGTTTAGTGACTATGCTTCTGCTTGATCCCTACCTGCTGTATCTGCTACTGGCCCCAGGCTTGCTCACCTCCTAGTGGGACGATCCTGAGGACTGCAACATGGTACTAAGACACAGCAAAACCCACCCCCACCATCAGGAGCTCTGATAAAATACCGGTTAGTGCTTAGACCCTGCACCTCAGGTGAGCCTGCATCATCCACCAGGGTGACCTGTTTGTGTACCTATCCTGCTGGTCAGTTGGAGCCTCTCTACTGCTATAGCTACTGGTCTGCAAGCAATTTGCAGTTCATGAATGGATCCACGAACCTTGATGGATGTGGTTATCCCTAACCACCACTTTGTTTTGGGACCAGTTGATGTTCTCCATAGAACATCCATATCTTCATATCTGGTCTTGGCAAATAAAATAAAAGAATCTCGTTAGACTAGAAAGTCACCATTGCTACTAATGTAGGGAAGGGGCACCCAGATGTCCAGGTTGGATACGTGAACCGGGTCTACCTTCACCCATCGCTGGTGGGATCCGACTTCTGAAGAACCCTGTCCACATTGATGGATCTCATGCACTCCTCGCCCCTTTAATTACCAGTCATCGGAGATCTTCAAGAGACAGCCACCTTATACTTACACAGCGGCTTTTAATAGACAATAAACTCCACTTTCCTTAAATAGTTACATTGTTATTACATCGGGGAAAAAAAATAATAATAATATGGCAATTAAATGTAATTACATCTGACCTCCATGCCCTCAAATGCAAAAATGTAAAAAAGAAATAGTAATAATAATATATGAATAAATGAATGTCAATAAATGAAAAATAAATACACAAATAACTAAAAAGCATTATAAATATATAATAATAAATACATTCATAAATAATAAATAAAATAAATGATTAATATGTAAAGATAAATAAATAGATAATAATAAACCTCTGACTTATAAACCCCTGACCTTAAAAAATATAATAAATAAAATAATATTAATAATAATTAGGATAACAAAATAATACATAAACCCCCAAAAGAAAAAAAAATACTGCTAATAAAAATAATAATAAATGAACAAAGAAATGCAAGATAAATACACAAATAAATAAAAATAATCATTCTACATACCTCTCAGCCCAGCCCTGGATGGAATACAACAGATCTCTTAAATAATAAATAAACACATAAAGTTAAAAATATGTAATAACAAGTAAATAAACACTTACCCTTTAAAAAAATATTATAAGATAATAAAAAAAATAAATAAAATAAAAGCACAGTGTAACAATGAAATAAAATAAATAACAAAAAAAAAAGTAGGGACTGTATAAGAATAATAATAAATAAATGTAAAATAAATACACATATAATTAAAAATCATTATAAATATATAATAATAAATACACAAATAAATGATTAATATGTAAAGATAAATAAATAGATAATAATAAAACCCTGACCTTAAAAAAAATACAATAAATAAAATATTATTAATAATAATTAGGATACAAAAATAATAAACCTCCAAATCCCCAAAAGAAAAAAAATACTAACAATAAAAATATTAATAAATGAACAAAGAAATGCAAAATAAATACATAAATAAAAAAAAAATAATCACTCTACCTACCACTCAGCCCAGCCCTGTGTGAAAACAGATCTCCTAAATAATAAATAAACACAATAAGTTAATAACATGTAATAACAAATAAATGAACACTTACCCTTAAAAACACATTATTAAAAAAAAATGATAATAATAACTAAACACCCTAACCCTAACAAACCATAAATAAATTATTATTATTAACAATAGTAATATTAAAAATAATATTAATAACTATATTATTATTATAATTATTATTATTAGTAGTAGTAGTAATAGTGGTAGTAGTAGTATTAACAATGATAATATAAATTAATACTTTTTTTAATATTATTACTATTATTAATAATAATGTAGCTATTCATATTATTTTTATTATTACTATTAATAATAATAATATTAATTATTATTATTTATTTATTTTTTGATAGAGTTAGTGTTTATTTATTATTTTAATATTATTATTTTTTTAAGTGCTTTAACAATTAATTAATCATTTATTTATTGGTTGAGCTAGGTGGACTTGTGTTTTTTTTTCAACCTAACCTAACCTTATTTGTATTACTATTAATAATAATAATAATAATAATTATTATTATTATTATTATTTATTTTTTATTTTTTTGTTAGGGTTAGGGTTCATTTATTATTTTATTATTATTATTTTATTGTTTTAAGTGCTTTAATAATTAATTAATCATTTATTTCTTGGTTGAGCTAGGTGGACTTGTGTCTTTTTTCAACCTAACTATGTAAATATATAACTTTGTATTACATATTATTCATTTATTGTATATATTTATTATTTGAGAGATGTGTGTTTCCATACAGGGCTGGGCTGAGAGGTAGGTAGAGTCATTATTTCTTTATTATTTGTGTACTTATTTTGCATCATTCTTTTATTTATTATTATTATTATTATTAGTAGTAGTAGTAGTAGTATTAATATTAACACCCTATATTAATATTAACACTATATATATATATATATATATATATATATATATATATATATATATATATACACACAAAATAAAAAAATAATAATTATAAGACAATAAATAGAATATTATTATTAATAATAAAAAAAATTATTATTATTATTAGTAGTAGTAATAGTGGTAGTAGTAGTAGTATTAACAATGATAACATCTATTATTATTATAAATAATGTAGCTATTCATATTATTTTTATTACTATTAATAATAATAATTATTATTATTATTTATTTATTTTTTTGTTAGAGTTAGGGTTTATTTATTATTTTAATATTATTTTTTTTAAGTGCTTTAATAATTAATTAGTCATTTATTTATTGGTTGAGCTAGAAGACTTGTGTTTTTTTTTAACCTGACTAACTCTGTAAATATACAACTATGTATTACATATTATTCATTTATTGTATATATGTATTATTTGAGAGATGTGTGTTTCCATACAGGGCTGGGCTGAGAGGTAGGTAGAGTTATTATTTCTTTATTATTTGTGTATTTATTTTGCATTTTTCTTTTATTCATTTATTATTGTTATTATTATTAGTAGTATTAATATTAACACCCTATATTAATATTAACACTATATATATATATATATATATATATATATATATATATATATATATATATATATACCAAATAAAAAATAATAATTATAAGGCAATAAATAGAATATTATTATTAATAATAAAAAAAAATATTATTATTAGTAGTAGTAGTAATAGTGGTAGTAGTAGTAGTAGTATTAACAATGATAATATCTATTATTACTATTAATAATGTAGCTATTCATATTATTTTTATTACTATTAATAATAATAATAATACTAATTATTATTATTATTTATTTATTTTTTGTTAGGGTTAGGGTTCATTTATTATTTTATTATTATTATTTTATTGTTTTAAGTGCTTTAATAATTAATTAATCATTTATTTCTTGGTTGAGCTAGACGGACTTGTGTCTTTTTTCAACCGAACTCTGTAAATATATAACTATGTATTACATATTATTCATTTATTGTATATATTTATTATTTGAGAGATGTGTGTTTCCATACAGGGCTGGGCTGAGAGGTAGGTAGAGTCATTATTTTTTTTATTATTTGTGAAATTATTTTGCATTTTTCTTTTATTCATCTATTATTATTATCATTATTATTAGTAGTAGTAGTAGTAGTGTTAATATTAATACTACTACTTTTAATAATTTTAATATTTTTTTTATTTTGTATTTTGTATATTTTATTATATATTTTTCTTTTATTCATTATTATTATTATTAGTAGTAGTAGTAGTAGTAGTATTAATATTAACACTATATATATATATATATATATATATATATATATATATCTATATATATCTATAGTGTTAATATTAATACGACGACTACTACTACAAATAATAATAATAATAATAATAATGAATAAAAGAAAAATATATAATAAAATATATAAAATACAAAATAAAAAAATAAATAATTATAAGACAATAAATAGAATATTAACCCCTAACCTTTTCACTCTAATCCCTTACCCTTTCCAAAAAATATTACTAATAAATGAATAATAATAATATAAAAGCTAATGGAAAAGTTAAAAAAGCTGAGATGCCCGGCAACAAATGATGTAACAGATGACAGTTTTCTCTATTGGCTAAAAAAAAACCAAAAAAAAATGCCAAAGCTCAAAAACAAACATAAAAATGTGCCAAAATCATGTATAAAAACAGCAGAAAACTGCTCAGAGACGCTCGGCTCCGGAGTGAATGCAGTGACCCCTGGTGGAGAGAGAAGGAAGAGGGATTACTTGATTGGCTGCGCAATGCTTTCACATGTGACTCCTGCGGGCCGTCCACCTTTCCACATTCTCCAACTTCCACCCGGGATGTTGGGGGGCCACTGCTATGGAGGAGGGGGGGGGGTGCAAGATGGTGGAGGGTTCAGCCTCAGCACCCTGTATACAGGACAGGAGAAGTAGTACTGTGCAGAGTCCATACATACAGAATAAGAACAGATACTGAGAATTACCCCCGGCATACAGGACAGGAGAAGTAGTACTGTGCAGAGTCCATACATACAGAATAAGAACAGATACTGAGAATTACACCCAGCATACAGGACAGGAGAAGTAGTACTGTGCAGAGTCCATACATACAGAATAAGAACAGATACCGAGAATTACACCCAGCATACAGGACAGGAGAAGTAGTACTGTGCAGAGTCCATACATACAGAATAAGAACAGATACTGAGAATTACACCCAGCATACAGGACAGGAGAAGTAGTACTGTGCAGAGTCCATAGATACAGAATAAGAACAGATACCGAGAATTACACCCAGCATACAGGACAGGAGAAGTAGTACTGTGCAGAGTCCATACATACAGAATAAGAACAGATACCGAGAATTACACCCAGCATACAGGACAGGAGAAGTAGTACTGTGCAGAGTCCATACATACAGAATAAGAACAGATACTGAGAATTACACCCAGCATACAGGACAGGAGAAGTAGTACTGTGCAGAGTCCATACATACAGAATAAGGACAGATACTGAGAATTACACCCAGCATACAGGACAGGAGAAGTGGTACTGTGCAGAGTCCATACATACAGAATAAGAACAGATACCGAGAATTACACCCGGCATACAGGACAGGAGAAGTGGTACTGTGCAGAGTCCATACATACAGAATAAGAACAGATACCGAGAATTACACCCGGCATACAGGACAGGAGAAGTAGTACTGTGCAGAGTCCATACATACAGAATAAGAACAGATACCGAGAATTACACCCGGCATACAGGACAAGAGAAGTAGTACTGTGCAGAGTCCATACATACAGAATAAGAACAGATACCGAGAATTACACCCGGCATACAGGACAAGAGAAGTAGTACTGTGCAGAGTCCATACATACAGAATAAGAACAGATACCGAGAATTACACCCAGCATACAGGACAGGAGAAGTGGTACTGTGCAGAGTCCATACATACAGAATAAGAACAGATACCGAGAATTACACCCGGCATACAGGACAGGAGAAGTGGTACTGTGCAGAGTCCATACATACAGAATAAGAACAGATACCGAGAATTACACCCGGCATACAGGACAGGAGAAGTGGTACTGTGCAGAGTCCATACATACAGAATAAGAACAGATACCGAGAATTACACCCGGTATACAGGACAGGAGAAGTAGTACTGTGCAGAGTCCATACATACAGAATAAGAACAGATACTGAGAATTACACCCGGCATACAGGACAGGAGAAGTGGTACTGTGCAGAGTCCATACATACAGAATAAGAACAGATACCGAGAATTACACCCAGCATACAGGACAGGAGAAGTGGTACTGTGCAGAGTCCATACATAGAGAATAAGAACAGATACTGAGAATTACACCCGGTATACAGGACAGGAGAAGTGGTACTGTGCAGAGTCCATACATACAGAATAAGAACAGATACTGAGAATTACACCCGGTATACAGGACAGGAGAAGTAGTACTGTGCAGAGTCCATACATACAGAATAAGAACAGATACTGAGAATTACACCCGGCATACAGGACAGGAGAAGTAGTACTGTGCAGAGTCCATAGATACAGAATAAGAACAGATACTGAGAATTACACCCGGCATACAGGACAGGAGAAGTAGTACTGTGCAGAGTCCATACATACAGAATAAGAACAGATACCGAGAATTACACCCAGCATACAGGACAGGAGAAGTAGTACTGTGCAGAGTCCATACATACAGAATAAGAACAGATACTGAGAATTACACCCAGCATACAGGACAGGAGAAGTAGTACTGTGCAGAGTCCATACATACAGAATAAGAACAGATACTGAGAATTACACCCGGCATACAGGACAGGAGAAGTAGTACTGTGCAGAGTCCATACATACAGAATAAGAACAGATACTGAGAATTACACCCGGTATACAGGACAAGAGAAGTGGTACTGTGCAGAGTCCATACATACAGAATAAGAACAGATACCGAGAATTACACCCAGCATACAGGACAGGAGAAGTGGTACTGTGCAGAGTCCATACATACAGAATAAGAACAGATACTGAGAATTACACCCGGCATACAGGACAGGAGAAGTAGTACTGTGCAGAGTCCATACATACAGAATAAGAACAGATACTGAGAATTACACCCGGTATACAGGACAAGAGAAGTGGTACTGTGCAGAGTCCATACATACAGAATAAGAACAGATACCGAGAATTACACCCAGCATACAGGACAGGAGAAGTGGTACTGTGCAGAGTCCATACATACAGAATAAGAACAGATACTGAGAATTACACCCGGCATACAGGACAGGAGAAGTAGTACTGTGCAGAGTCCATACATACAGAATAAGAACAGATACTGAGAATTACACTGGGAGTAGACATGATGTATAGATATTTGCGGTGTTGCACTGCCCCCTAGTGATGGATATAGTAGTAGCAGTAGATATAGATGTATAGGGATTATAGGGAGCGGTATGTAATGATGAGCGGTGATCCTCGGTGTAAAGAATAACTCCGCTGAGCGCCGACTCCTCCTGGTCACCTTTCATCCTGTTGGTGATCTCTCAGAAAGGAATCAATGGAGGGAATCGGCCAATCTCTTCTTTTGTTACAATGATGGAAAAATATTTATAAAATGATACATCAACAATCATATTTGGGCACCAACGTCCGGGCGCGGGAGCATTTCTTGTGTGGTGACCGCGTCTCCGTACGTCTCTTATAAGAAGGCATCGTCTCGTGTGAGGTGTGTGGTAACCCTAACACTAATCCTAATGGTAACCCTAACACTAATCTTAATGGTAACCCTAACACTAATCCTAATGGTAACCCTAACACTAATCTCAATGGTAACCCTAACACTAATCTTAATGGTAACCCTAACACTAATCCTAATGGTAACCCTAACACTAATTCTAATGGTAACCCTAACACTAATTCTAATGGTAACCCTAACACTAATCTCAATGGTAACCCTAACACTAATCTTAATGGTAACCTTAACACTAATCCTAATGGTAACCCTAACACTAATCCTAATAGTAACCCTAACACTAATCTTAATGGTAACCCTAACACTAATCTTAATGGTAACCTTAACACTAATCCTAATGGTAACCCTAACACTAATCCTAATGGTAACCCTAACACTAATCCTAATGGTAACCCTAACACTAATCTTAATGGTAACCCTAACACTAATCCTAATAGTAACCCTAACACTAATCTTAATGGTAACCCTAACACTAATCTCAATGGTAACCCTAACACTAATCTTAATGGTAACCTTAACACTAATCCTAATGGTAACCCTAACACTAATCCAAATGGTAACCCTAACACTAATCCTAATGGTAACCCTAACACTAATCTTAATGGTAACCCTAACACTAATCCTTATGGTAACCTTAACACTAATCCTAATGGTAACCCTAACACTAATCCTAATAGTAATCTCTAACACTAATCCTAATGGTAACCCTAACACTAATCTTAATGGTAACCCTAACACTAATCTTAATGGTAACCCTAACACTAATTCTAATGGTAACCCTAACACTAATCTTAATGGTAACCCTAACACTAATCCTAATGGTAACCCTAACACTAATCTTAATGGTAACCCTAACACTAATCCTAATGGTAACCCTAACACTAATCCTAATGGTAACCCTAACACTAATTCTAATGGTAACCCTAACACTAATCCTAATGGTAACCCTAACACTAATCCTAATGGTAACCCTAACACTAATCTCAATGGTAACCCTAACACTAATCTTAATGGTAACCCTAACACTAATCCTAATGGTAACCCTAACACTAATCTTAATGGTAACCCTAACACTAATTCTAATGGTAACCCTAACACTAATCCTAATGGTAACCCTAACACTAATCTCAATGGTAACCCTAACACTAATCTTAATGGTAACCCTAACACTAATCCTAATGGTAACCCTAACACTAATCTTAATGGTAACCCTAACACTAATCCTAATGGTAACCCTAACACTAATCTTAATGGTAACCCTAAC
>NC_138780.1:3666279-3837218 GCF_965119305.1 Pelophylax lessonae
GGTCACTATTAGGGTTACCATTAGGATTAGTGTTGGGGTTACTATTAGGGTTACCATTAGGATTAGTGTTGGGGTTACTATTAGGGTTACCATTAGGATTAGTGTTGGGGTCACTAGTAGGGTTACCATTATGATTAGTGTTGAGGTCACTATTAGGGTTACCATTATGATTAGTGTTGAGGTCACTATTAGGGTTACCATTATGATTAGTGTTGGGGTTACTATTAGGGTTACCATTATGATTAGTGTTGGGGTCACTATTAGGGTTACCATTATGATTAGTGTTGGGGTCACTATTAGGGTTACCATTAGGATTAGTGTTGGGGTTACTATTAGGGTTACCATTAGGATTAGTGTTGGGGTTACTATTAGGGTTACCATTAGGATTCGTGTTGGGGTCACTATTAGGGTTTCCATTATGATTAGTGTTGGGGTCACTATTAGGGTTACCATTAGGATTAGTGTTGGGGTTACTATTAGGGTTACCATTAGGATTAGTGTTGAGGTCACTATTAGGGTTACCATTATGATTAGTGTTGGGGTCACTAGTAGGGTTACCATTATGATTAGTGTTGAGGTCACTATTAGGGTTACCATTATGATTAGTGCTGGGGTCACTATTAGGGTTACCATTATGATTAGTGTTGGGGTTACTATTAGGGTTACCATTAGGATTCGTGTTGGGGTCACTATTAGGGTTACCATTAGGATTAGTGTTGGGGTTACTATTAGGGTTACCATTAGTATTAGTGTTGGGGTTACTATTAGGGTTACCATTAGTATTAGTGTTGGGGTCACTATTAGGGTTACCATTAGGATTAGTGTTGGGGTTACTATTAGGGTTACCATTAGTATTAGTGTTGGGGTTACTATTAGGGTTACCATTAGGATTAGTGTTGAGGTCACTATTAGGGTTACCATTATGATTAGTGTTGGGGTCACTATTAGGGTTACCATTATGATTAGTGTTGGGGTTACTATTAGGGTTACCATTAGGATTAGTGTTGGGGTTACTATTAGGGTTACCATTAGTATTAGTGTTGGGGTTACTATTAGGGTTACCATTAGGATTAGTGTTGGGGTCACTATTAGGGTTACCATTATGATTAGTGTTGGGGTTACTATTAGGGTTACCATTAGGATTAGTGTTGGGGTCACTATTAGGGTTACCATTATGATTAGTGTTGGGGTCACTATTAGGGTTACCATTATGATTAGTGTTGGGGTCACTATTAGGGTTACCATTATGATTAGTGTTGGGGTTACTATTAGGGTTACCATTATGATTAGTGTTGGGGTCACTATTAGGGTTACCATTATGATTAGTGTTGGGGTTACTATTAGGGTTACCATTAGGATTCGTGTTGGGGTCACTAT
This sequence comes from Pelophylax lessonae, assembly GCF_965119305.1. Classification (NCBI taxonomy): domain Eukaryota; kingdom Metazoa; phylum Chordata; class Amphibia; order Anura; family Ranidae; genus Pelophylax; species Pelophylax lessonae. The sequence goes on from NC_138780.1 coordinate 3,667,657, forward strand.
TAGGGTTACCATTAGGATTAGTGTTGGGGTTACTATTAGGGTTACCATTAGTATTAGTGTTGGGGTTACTATTAGGGTTACCATTAGGATTAGTGTTGGGGTCACTATTAGGGTTACCATTATGATTAGTGTTGGGGTTACTATTAGGGTTACCATTATGATTAGTGTTGGGGTTACTATTAGGGTTACCATTATGATTAGTGTTGGGGTTACTATTAGGGTTACCATTATGATTAGTGTTGGGGTTACTATTAGGGTTACCATTATGATTAGTGTTGGGGTCACTATTAGGGTTACCATTATGATTAGTGTTGGGGTCACTATTAGGGTTACCATTAGGATTCGTGTTGGGGTCACTATTAGGGTTACCATTATGATTAGTGTTGGGGTCACTATTAGGGTTACCATTAGGATTAGTGTTGGGGTCACTAGTAGGGTTACCATTATGATTAGTGTTGAGGTCACTATTAGGGTTACCATTATGATTAGTGTTGGGGTTACTATTAGGGTTACCATTATGATTAGTGTTGGGGTCACTATTAGGGTTACCATTATGATTAGTGTTGGGGTCACTATTAGGGTTACCATTAGGATTCGTGTTGGGGTCACTATTAGGGTTACCATTATGATTAGTGTTGGGGTCACTATTAGGGTTACCATTAGGATTAGTGTTGGGGTTACTATTAGGGTTACCATTAGTATTAGTGTTGGGGTTACTATTAGGGTTACCATTAGGATTAGTGTTGGGGTCACTATTAGGGTTACCATTATGATTAGTGTTGGGGTTACTATTAGGGTTACCATTATGATTAGTGTTGGGGTTACTATTAGGGTTACCATTATGATTAGTGTTGGGGTTACTATTAGGGTTACCATTATGATTAGTGTTGGGGTTACTATTAGGGTTACCATTAGTATTAGTGTTGGGGTCACTATTAGGGTTACCATTAGGATTAGTGTTGGGGTTACTATTAGGGTTACCATTAGTATTAGTGTTGGGGTTACTATTAGGGTTACCATTAGGATTCGTGTTGGGGTCACTATTAGGGTTACCATTAGGATTAGTGTTGGGGTTACTATTAGGGTTACCATTAGGATTAGTGTTGGGGTTACTATTAGGGTTACCATTAGGATTAGTGTTGGGGTCACTATTAGGGTTACCATTATGATTAGTGTTGGGGTTATTATTAGGGTTACCATTATGGTTAGTATTAGGGTTACTATTGGGGTTACCATTATGATTAGTGTTGGGGTCACTATTAGGGTTACCATTATGATTAGTGTTGGGGTCACTATTAGGGTTACCATTAGGATTAGTGTTGAGGTTACTATTAGGGTTACCATTATGATTAGTGTTGGGGTCACTATTAGGGTTACCATTATGATTAGTGTTGGGGTCACTATTAGGGTTACCATTAGGATTAGTGTTGGGGTCACTATTAGAGTTACCATTAGAGGTAGTGTTGGGGTCACTATTAGGGTTACCATTATGATTAGTGTTTGGGTTATTATTAGGGTTACCATTATGATTAGTGTTGGGGTTACTATTAGGGTTACCATTATGATTAGTGTTGGGGTTATTATTAGGGTTATCATTAGGGGTAGTGTTGGGGTCACTATTAGGATTATCATTAGGGGTAGTGTTGGGGTCACTATTAGGGTTATCATTAGGGGTAGTGTTGGGGTCACTATTAGGGTTATCATTAGGGGTAGTGTTGGGGTCACTATTAGGATTATCATTAGGGGTAGTGTTGGGGTCACTATTAGGGTTACCATTATGATTAGTGTTGAGGTTACTATTAGGGTTACCATTAGGATTAGTGTTGGGGTTACTATTAGGGTTACCATTAGGATTAGTGTTGGGGTCATTAGTAGGGTTACCATTATGATTAGTGTTGAGGTCACTATTAGGGTTACCATTATGATTAGTGTTGGGGTTACTATTAGGGTTACCATTATGATTAGTGTTGGGGTCACTATTAGGGTTACCATTATGATTAGTGTTGGGGTCACTATTAGGGTTACCATTAGGATTCGTGTTGGGGTCACTATTAGGGTTACCATTATGATTAGTGTTGGGGTCACTATTAGGGTTACCATTATGATTAGTGTTGGGGTTACTATTAGGGTTACCATTAGTATTAGTGTTGGGGTTACTATTAGGGTTACCATTAGGATTAGTGTTGGGGTCACTATTAGGGTTACCATTATGATTAGTGTTGGGGTTATTATTAGGGTTACCATTATGGTTAGTATTAGGGTTACTATTGGGGTTACCATTATGATTAGTGTTGGGGTCACTATTAGGGTTACCATTATGATTAGTGTTGAGGTTACTATTAGGGTTACCATTAGGATTAGTGTTGGGGTTACTATTAGGGTTACCATTAGGATTAGTGTTGGGGTCATTAGTAGGGTTACCATTATGATTAGTGTTGAGGTCACTATTAGGGTTACCATTATGATTAGTGTTGGGGTTACTATTAGGGTTACCATTATGATTAGTGTTGGGGTCACTATTAGGGTTACCATTATGATTAGTGTTGGGGTCACTATTAGGGTTACCATTAGGATTCGTGTTGGGGTCACTATTAGGGTTACCATTATGATTAGTGTTGGGGTCACTATTAGGGTTACCATTATGATTAGTGTTGGGGTTACTATTAGGGTTACCATTAGTATTAGTGTTGGGGTTACTATTAGGGTTACCATTAGGATTAGTGTTGGGGTCACTATTAGGGTTACCATTATGATTAGTGTTGGGGTTATTATTAGGGTTACCATTATGGTTAGTATTAGGGTTACTATTGGGGTTACCATTATGATTAGTGTTGGGGTCACTATTAGGGTTACCATTATGATTAGTGTTGGGGTCACTATTAGGGTTATCATTATGAATAGTGTTGGGGTCACTATTAGGGTTACCATTATGATTAGTGTTGGGGTCACTATTAGGGTTACCATTATGATTAGTGTTGGGGTCACTATTAGGGTTACCATTATGATTAGTGTTGGGGTCACTATTAGGGTTACCATTAGGATTAGTGTTGAGGTTACTATTAGGGTTACCATTATGATTAGTGTTGGGGTCACTATTAGGGTTACCATTATGATTAGTGTTGGGGTCACTATTAGGGTTACCATTAGGATTAGTGTTGGGGTCACTATTAGGGTTACCATTAGGATTAGTGTTGGGGTTACTATTAGGGTTACCATTATGATTAGTGTTGGGGTCACTATTAGAGTTACCATTAGAATTAGTGTTGGGGTCACTATTAGGGTTACCATTATGATTAGTGTTGGGGTTATTATTAGGGTTACCATTATGATTAGTGTTGGGGTCACTATTAGAGTTACCATTAGGGGTAGTGTTGGGGTCACTATTAGGGTTACCATTATGATTAGTGTTTGGGTTATTATTAGGGTTACCATTAGGGTTAGTGTTGGGGTTACTATTAGGGTTATAATTAGGGGTAGTGTTGGGGTCACTATTAGGGTTATCATTAGGGGTAGTGTTGGGGTCACTATTAGGATTATCATTAGGGGTAGTGTTGGGGTCACTATTAGGGTTACCATTATGATTAGTGTTGAGGTTACTATTAGGGTTACCATTATGATTAGTGTTGAGGTTACTATTAGGGTTATCATTAGGGGTAGTGTTGGGGTCACTATTAGGGTTATCATTAGGGGTAGTGTTGGGGTCACTATTAGGGTTACCATTAGGGGTAGTGTTGAGGTTACTATTAGGATTATCATTAGGGGTAGTGTTGGGGTCACTATTAGAGTTACCATTAGGGGTAGTGTTGGGGTCACTATTAGGGTTATCATTAGGGGTAGTGTTGGGGTCACTATTAGAGTTACCATTAGGGGTAGTGTTGGGGTCACTATTAGAGTTACCATTAGGGGTAGTGTTGGGGTCACTATTAGGGTTATCATTAGGGGTAGTGTTGGGGTCACTATTAGGGTTATCATTAGGGGTAGTGTTGGGGTCACTATTAGAGTTACCATTAGGGGTAGTGTTGGGGTCACTATTAGAGTTATCATTAGGGGTAGTGTTGGGGTCACTATTAGGGTTATCATTAGGGGTAGTGTTGGGGTCACTATTAGGATTATCATTATGATTAGTGTTGGGGTCACTATTAGGGTTACCATTATGATTAGTGTTGAGGTTACTATTAGGGTTATCATTAGGGGTAGTGTTGGGGTCACTATTAGGGTTATCATTAGGGGTAGTGTTGGGGTCACTATTAGGGTTACCATTAGGGGTAGTGTTGAGGTTACTATTAGGATTATCATTAGGGGTAGTGTTGGGGTCACTATTAGAGTTACCATTAGGGGTAGTGTTGGGGTCACTATTAGGGTTATCATTAGGGGTAGTGTTGGGGTCACTATTAGAGTTACCATTAGGGGTAGTGTTGGGGTCACTATTAGAGTTACCATTAGGGGTAGTGTTGGGGTCACTATTAGGGTTATCATTAGGGGTAGTGTTGGGGTCACTATTAGGGTTACCATTAGGATTAGTGTTGGGGTCACTATTAGGGTTACCATTAGGATTAGTGTTGGGGTGCAGGAAGCTCAACCGGAAATTTTGAGGACCTTTTTCTTAAGATAAAAAACCCACCGCCATTCACACAACTGCTTTTTCTGAGTGTTTATTCCAATACTGTAGTAAATAAGGTGAATTTGCAAAGAACAAAGAAAGAACTTGAGACTCGCATATAAGAGTCACAGGTGACATCATGGTGGAGGAAAGCTTCAAATACAATTATTATTAACCCAACAATTCTGTAGGCTGCAAGCTACCCCAAACCAAGGCCGGAGAAAGTGCCGGAATCATCAACACAAAATGAATATTATGAGTTTAGTCGACCATAAACTGTCCGATTAAGTCATGTAAGACTTGAGGTGAGTCAAGTAAGTCGAAGAGGAGGTTAGCTGTAGGACCCGGCTTCACCTACTTCCACCTTTCTTGATGCGACCTCCTCCCGATAGACATCCTAATAGAGAATATTGATTTTAGGCCGGAGATCGTAGTTGATGTGTCGACAGTTGAGGAGAACTTCGTCTTACATGTTCTTCTTGTGGCACTGATAAAACTGGGGTTTTTGGGTTTCTTGGTACTCCTGTGGGGGTTGTTGGCTAATGGCAGTGCCTTGTTGGACTTCGGAGTAAGATGGGGGCTGTTGTGAGGGTTGAGCTCTTTGGCCCGGAGTTGTAGGAGGTAAATATACAGATTTTTGGTAGAGATTCTGGGGATCCTGTTTGGCTTGTCCAGATGTTTGGTCTTTACTCTCCTGGTAGCTTTGGGACTGACGGGTGGTAGCTCCTTGAGCTGTTCGGTCTTGATCCTGTTTAGACTGAGTAGTGGTGGTGGATGGGACTTGTTGGTTTTGGGACTGGGAAATATTAGAGGAGTCAGACTGAGTATTCAGATTTTTACCTTGTTGGTAATACTGAGACTGGGAACCAGTGGAAGTGGTGGTGTCACCTACTTGAGATGTTTGGTATGTTCCCTGTTGGCTCTGCTGGGAACCGGAGGAGGCGGTACCTACTTGGGATGTTTTATCTGTTCCTTGTTGGCTCTGCTGGGTACCGGAGGATGTGGTGGTACCTGCTTGATATGTTCCCTGTTGGCTCTGCTGGGAACCAGAGGAGGTGGTACCTACTTGGGATGTTTGATCTGTTCCTTGTTGGCTCTGCTGGGTACCGGAGGATGTGGTGGTACCTGTTTGATATGTTCCCTGTTGGCTCTGCTGGGAACCGGAGGAGGCGGTACCTACTTGGGATGTTTGATCTTTTCCTTGTTGGCTCTGCTGGGTACTGGAGGATGTGGTGGTACCTGCTTGGCATGTTCCCTGTTGGCTCTGCTGGGAACCGGAGGAGGCGGTACCTACTTGGGATGTTTTATCGGTTCCTTGTTGGCTCTGCTGGGTACTGGAGGATGTGGTGGTACCTGCTTGGCAGGTTCCCTGTTGGCTCTGCTGGGAACCGGAGGAGGTTGTACCTACTTGGGATGTTTGATCGGTTCCTTGTTGGCTCTGCTGGGCACTGGTGGATGTCGCGGTACCTGTTTGGTATGTTCCCGGTTGGCTTTGCTGGGAACCAGAGGAGGTGGAGGTACCTGTTGGGTATGTTCCCTGTTGGCTCTGCTGGGAACCGGAGGAGGTGGTACCTACTTGGGATGTTTTATCGGTTCCTTGTTGGCTCTGCTGGGTACTGGAGGATGTGGTGGTACCTGCTTGGCAGGTTCCCTGTTGGCTCTGCTGGGAACCGGAGGAGGTTGTACCTACTTGGGATGTTTGATCGGTTCCTTGTTGGCTCTGCTGGGCACTGGTGGATGTCGCGGTACCTGTTTGGTATGTTCCCGGTTGGCTTTGCTGGGAACCAGAGGAGGTGGAGGTACCTGTTGGGTATGTTCCCTGTTGGCTCTGCTGGGAACCGGAGGAGGTGGTACCTACTTGAGATGTTTGATCGGTTCCTTGTTGGCTCTGCTGGGCACTGGTGGATGTGGAAGTACCTGTTTGATATGTTCCCTGTTGGCTCTGCTGGGAACCGGAGGAGGTGGTGGTACCTACTTGGGATGTTTGATCTGTTCCCGGTTGGTTCTGCTGAGAACCGGAAGAGGCATTCCCTACTTGAGATGTTTGATTGCTATCTTGGCGATATTGGGAATATGTGCCATCTGGAGCCCTGCGACGGTCAGTCTGAGTTGAGCTATCTTCTGTAGGCACATCATTATTTCCGCATGATTGGGGGGCACCTGATGTATAGGCGGCATCTCCTGATCCTTGCCCACCACTTTGATCCACACTGCTTCCACTTTGGCCTTGGTTTGAAGACTTATCTTTAGAGCCGTAAAAAGGCTTGGGGTAGAGAGGATTCTGGTAAAATTTAGGAGGGGTATCACTTGGCTTTGAGGAATCCTGTGTTGTCTTCTCACTTGGTTTGGCTGATGAATCTTGCTGGCATGCGGCATCTGATTCATACACGACCTTGTAATAAGTTTTCACTACTCTACCGAAGAGGTCACAAAATTCATTGAAGTCCACTTCTCCGTCATTGTTCTCATCAAGAATTTTAAGCAGAGTTGAGATGGTGTTGGGATCTTTGGGGTTCTGAAAGAAAAGGAAATAATTATTTGTATAGAGGCTGACCAGAGATAGCACTATGAGTGTGTTAAAGACAACTTTCCTTAAAAGATAAGTAAGCCCAAAAACAAAAAATGTAATATAATGCAGCTTGCCAGACCTTAGATGTGGTGGCTGCATTAGTTTTCATTTTTCGGGTCAAGAATCGGCCCTTGTTACTTCCTGTCTGCTGCAGTGAAAACAAAAAAAATCTTCCTTCTGTAAACTAGTAATTCCCCCACCCTCTATGTAATGGAGATGAACAAAGGCAGACATATTTGTAGTCTAGCCTGGGTGGCACTCATGGCTCTCTGAAGATGCACCTGAGGACTGAGTGTAGCCACCTAGGGACAATGGAGTGTGTTGGGCCAAATGTGTGAGCCAGGTTTTTTGGTGCCCAATGTGAGGCTCGATGTGTGAGCCAGGTCTTTTTTTTGGTGCCCAACATGAGGCCCAATGTGTGAGGCAGGTCTTTGATTTGGTGCCCCCTGTGAGGCCAGATGTGTGAGCCAGGTCTTTTTTTTTTTTTTGGTGCCCAACATGAGGCCCAATGTGTGAGGCAGGTCTTTGTTTTGGTGCCCCCTGTGAAGCAAAATGTGTGAGCCGGCTTTTTTTGGTGCCCAATGTGAGGCCCAATGTGTGAGCCAGGTCTTTTTTTTGGTGCCCAACATGAGGCCCAATGTGTGAGCCAGGTCTTTGTTTTGGTGCCCCCTGTGATGCCAGATGTGTGAGCCAGCTTTTTCTGGTGCCCAATGTGAGGCCCGATGTGTAAGCCAGGTATTTTTTTTTTTTTGGTGCCCAACATGAGGCACAATGTGTGAGGCAGGTCTTTGTTTTGGTGCCCCCTGAGTGCCTGGGTGGCACTCATGGCTCTCCGAAGATGCACCTGAGGACTGAGTGTAGCCACCTAGGGACAAAGGAGTGTGTTGGGCCAAATGTGTGAGCCAGGTTTTTTGGTGCCCAATGTGAGGCCAGATGTGTGGGCCAGGTCTTTTTTTTGGTGCCCAACATGAGGTCCAATGTGTGAGCCAGGTCTTTTTTTTTGGTGCCCAATGTGAGGCCTGATGTGTGAGGCAGGTCTTTGTTTTGGTGCCCCCTGTGAGGCAAAATGTGTGAGCCGGCTTTTTTTGGTGCCCAATGTGAGGCCCAATGTGTGAGGCAGGTCTTTTTTTTTAGTGCCCAACATGAGGCCCAATGTGTGAGGCAGGTCTTTGTTTTGGTGCCCCCTGTGAGGCAAAATGTGTGAGCCGGCTTTTTTTGGTGCCCAATGTGAGGCCCAATGTGTGAGGCAGGTCTTTTTTTTTGGTGCCCAACATGAGGCCTGATGTGTGAGGCAGGTCTTTGTTTTGGTGCCCCCTGTGATGCCAGATGTGTGAGCCAGCTTTTTTTGGTGCCCAATGTGAGGCCCAATGTGTGAGCCAGGTCTTTTTTTTGGTGCCCAATGTGAGGCCAGATGTGTGGGCCAGGTCTTTTTTTTGGTGCCCAACATGAGGTCCAATGTGTGAGGCAGGTCTTTGTTTTGGTGCCCCCTGTGAGGCCAGAGGTGTGAGCCAGCTTTTTTTGGTGCCCAATGTGAGGCTCGATGTGTGAGCCAGGTCTTTTTTTTTGGTGCCCAACATGAGGCCTGATGTGTGAGGCAGGTCTTTGTTTTGGTGCCTCCTGTGAGGCAAAATGTGTGAGCCGGCTTTTTTTGGTGCCCAATGTGAGGCCCGATGTGTAAGCCAGGTATTTTTTTTTTGCTGCCCAACATGAGGCCCAATGTGTGAGCCAGGTCTTTGTTTTGGTGCCCCCTGTGAGGCCAGATGTGTGAGCCAGCTTTTTTTGGTGCCCAATGTGGGGCCCGATGTGTGAGCCAGGTCTTTTTTTTTTTTTGGTGCCCAATGTGAGGCCCGATGTGTAAGCCAGTTTTTTTTTTTTTAATTTGCTGCCCAACAAGGATGCCCAATGTGCGAGCCAGGTCTTTTTTTTGGTGCCCAACATGAGGCCCAATGTGCGAGCCAGGTCTTTTTTTTTGGTGCCCAACATGAGGCCCAATGTGCGAGCCAGGTCTTTTGTTTGGTGCCCAACATGAGGCCCAATGTATGAGCCAGGTCTTTTTTTTTGGTGCCCAATATGAGGCCTGATGTGTGAGGCAGGTCTTTGTTTTGGTGCCCCCTGTGATGCCAGATGTGTGAGCCAGCTTTTTTTGGTGCCCAATGTGAGGCCCGATGTGTAAGCCAGGTCTTTTTTTTTTGATGCCCAATGTGAGGCCCGATGTATGAGCCACGTCTTTTTTTTTTTTTGGTGCCCAACATGAGGCCTGATGTGTGAGGCAGGTCTTTGTTTTGGTGCCCCCTGTGAGGCCAGATGTGTGAGCCGGCTTTTTCTGGTGCCCAATGTGAGGCCCAATGTGCGAGCCAGGTCTTTTTTTTGGTGCCCAACATGAGGCCTGATGTGTGAGGCAGGTCTTTGTTTTAGTGCCCCCTGTGAGGCAAAATGTGTGAGCCAGCTTTTTTTGGTGCCCAATGTGAGGCCCAATGTGTGAGGCAGGTCTTTGTTTTGGTGCCCCTTGTGAGGCCAGATATGAGACAGCTTTTTTTGGTGCCCAATGTGAGGCCCGATGTGTAAGCCAGGTCTTTTTTTTTGCTACCCAACATGAGGCCCAATGTGTAAGCCAGGTCTTTTTTTTTGGTGCCCAACATGAGGCCTGATGTGTGAGGCAGGTCTTTGTTTTGGTGCCCCCTGTGATGCCAGATGTGTGAGCCAGCTTTTTTTGGTGCCCAATGTGAGGCCAGATGTGTAAGCCAGGTATTTTTTTTTTTGCTGCCCAACATGAGGTCTGATGTATGAGCCAGGTTTTTGTTTGGTGCCCAACATAAGGTCTGATGTGTGAGCCAGGACTTCTAATCTAACATCAGTACCTAACCTCACAAATGAGCACCAATTCCCACAGACATCCTTCAAAATCTTGTGGAAAGTCGAGGATGTTGATGGCTGCAAAGGGGGCAACTCCATATTAATGGCCATGAAGAGAGGGGGCAATTCCATATTAATGGCAATGAAGAGAGAGGGCAACTCCATATTAATGGCCATGGGGGAAGGGGGCAACTCCTTATTAATGGCAATGAAATGAGGATGTTGGATGGCTGCAAAGGGGGCAACTCCATATTAATGGCCATGAAGAGAGGGGGCAATTCCATATTAATGGCAACGAAGAGAGGGGGCAATTCCATATTAATGGCAACGAAGAGAGAGGGCAACTCCATATTAATGGCCATGGGGGAAGGGGGCAACTCCTTATTAATGGCAATGAAATGAGGATGTTGGATGGCTGCAAAGGGGGCAACTCCATATTAATGGCCATGAAGAGAGGGGGCAATTCCATATTAATGGCAATGAAGAGAGAGGGCAACTCCATATTAATGGCCATGGGGGAAGGGGGCAACTCCTTATTAATGGCAATGAAATGAGGATGTTGGATGGCTGCAAAGGGGGCAACTCCATATTAATGGCCATGAAGAGAGGGGGCAATTCCATATTAATGGCAATGAAGAGAGAGGGCAACTCCATATTAATGGCCATGGGGGAAGGGGGCAACTCCTTAACAATGGCAATGAAATGAGGATGTTGGATGGCTGCAAAGGGGGCAACTCCATATTAATGGCCATGAAGAGAGGGGGCAATTCCATATTAATGGCAATGAAGAGAGAGGGCAACTCCATATTAATGGCCATGGGGGAAGGGGGCAACTTCTTATTAATGGCAATGAAATGAGGATGTTGGATGGCTGCAAAGGGGGCAACTCCATATTAATGGCCATGAAGAGAAGGGGCAATTCCATATTAACAGCAATGAAGAGAGAGGGCAACTCCATATTAATGGCCATGGGGGAAGGGGGCAACTCCTTATTAATGGCAATGAAATGAGGATGTTGGATGGCTGCAAAGGGGGCAACTCCATATTAATGGCCATGAAGAGAGGGGGCAATTCCATATTAATGGCAACGAAGAGAGAGGGCAACTCCATATTAATGGCCATGGGGGAAGGGGGCAACTCCTTATTAATGACAATGAAATGAGGATGTTGGATGGCTTCAAAGGGGGCAACTCCATATTAATGGCTATGAAGAGAGGGGGCAATTCCATATTAATGGCAATGAAGAGAGAGGGCAACTCCATATTAATGGCCATGGGGGAAGGGGGCAACTCCTTAATAATGGCAATGAAATGAGGATGTTGGATGGCTGCAAAGGGGGCAACTCCATATTAATGGCCATGAAGAGAGGGGGCAATTCCATATTAATGGCAATGAAGAGAGAGGGCAACTCCATATTAATGGCCATGGGGGAAGGGGGCAACTCCTTATTAATGGCAATGAAATGAGGATGTTGGATGGCTGCAAAGGGGGCAACTCCATATTAATGGCCATGAAGAGAAGGGGCAATTTCATATTAACGGCAATGAAGAGAGAGGGCAACTCCATATTAATGGCCATGGGGGAAGGGGGCAACTCCTTATTAATGGCAATGAAATGAGGATGTTGGATGGCTGCAAAGGGGGCAACTCCATATTAATGGCCATGAAGAGAGGGGGCAATTCCATATTAATGGCAACGAAGAGAGAGGGCAACTCCATATTAATGGCCATGGGGGAAGGGGGCAACTCCTTATTAATGGCAATGAAATGAGGATGTTGGATGGCTGCAAAGGGGGCAACTCCATATTAATGGCCATGAAGAGAGGGGGCAATTCCATATTAATGGCAATGAAGAGAGAGGGCAACTCCATAGTAATGGCCATGGGGGAAGGGGGCAACTCCTTAATAATGGCAATGAAATGAGGAGGCAACTCCATATTAATGGCCATGTTCTGGAATGGCATTTCCAAAAAACTCAGAAAGGTGTGATGGCCAATTGTTCACAGACTTTTGGCTGAATAGTGTAGATAGATATATAGATATTTAGTATATACGTTCTCTAGTGTAGACATTGATTTTGGAGTTCATTGAACTCCAGTCCTGCGCTGTAGGTTGCCCAACCATGAGTATCGCTCTTAGTTTCAGGGCTGTGGCTATGCATCAGCAGGTTAAGCTCCACCCCTGAACCAGCACACCCCATTCACAGCGTCAAGCTATAGCTACCTCCACCACTAGATGGAACCCTTTGCTGTGACAGACAGGTCCCCTTCAAGAGGCTTGTCCAATTACCAGTTAGTCATCTTACCTTAATGACATCTGTGAACTCAGTCTGAATCATAAGGTTGAACTCCTGTTTGTTCAGCTTAGAGTGGCTGCAGTCCTGCTTGGCAAATTCTTCAAAAATCCCAATTATTTCTTGGATTAATCTGATGAGATGCATTTTTGCAAATTAGGTTTTTTTTTCCTGCAAGTAAAGAAACAAAAAGATTTGATTTTTTAGAATAGGTAGTTGAGGTTAATAAACAGGCTTCCTTCTTTAGCAGTTGTATGGGCCCTAATAGACAGGGTCACCCCAGACTCTGAAGAGCCTCACCCTCCTGACCCTTTTCAATTACCCTGAATTTTTATTTTCCCCTATTGTCCTCTCTTTTTTCTTCTCTTATCACCCCAAGGACATGGGTGGGGAAGTAAGGTTTAGCTACACTGGAGATGCCTTGCCCTGGCCTTCTGGATTCCTGTGTGGCCTCTAAATGTCCAGTAGGAAGCGTTGTCCCACTTCCCGACCAACACTAGAGGTACATTCCACTGACATTCCACTATATTCTTTTGGGAATTAGTAGGTCCTGATGAGCCAATGGAGTTGTCTCCTTTTGAGAGACAACTTTCTGGATTCCTGTGTGGCCTCTAATGCCCAGTAGGAAGCTTTGTCCCATTCCGAACCAACACCAGGGGTACACATGGAGACTCCATTCCACTGATGTATTATTTTGGGAATTAGTAGGTCTTGATGAGCCAATGAAGTTGTCTCCTTTTGAGAGACAGCTTTCTGGATTCCTGTGTGGCCTCTAATGTCCAGTAGGAAGCGTTGTCCCACTTCCCAACCGACATCAGGGGTACACATGGAGACTCCATTCCACTGATGTATTCTTTCGGGAATTAGTAGGTCCTGATGAGCCAATGAAGTTGTCTCCTTTTGAGAGACAACTTTCTGGATTCCTCTGTGGCCTCTAATGTCCAGTAGGAAGCTTTGTCCCACTTCCCAACCAACACCAGAGGTGCTAGTTTTAATATAATATAGTACTAGTATAGGTACTAGTTTTAAGGTAATATAGTTTCACTGACATTCCACTATATTCTTTTGGGAATTAGTAGGCCCTGATGAGCCAATAAAGTTGTCTCCTTTTGAGAGACAACTTTCTGGATTTCTGTGTGGCCTCTAATGTCCAGTAGGAAGCTTTGCCCCACTTCTCAACCAACACCAGGGGTACACTTGGAGACTCCATTCCACTGATGTATTCTTTTGGGAATTAGTAGGTCCTGATGAGCCAATGGAGTTGGCTCCTTTTGGGATACAACTTTCTGGATTTCTGTGTGGCCTCTAATGTCCAGTAGGAAGCTTTGCCCCACTTCCCAACCGACACTAGAGGTACATTCCACTGACATTCCACTATATTCTTTTGGGAATTGGTAGGTCCTGATGAGCCAATGAAGTTGTCTCCTTTTGAGAGACAACTTTCTGAATTCCTGTGTGGCCTCTAATGCCCAGTAGGAAGCTTTGTCCCACTTCCCAACCGACACTAGGGGTACACATGGAGACTCCATTCCACTGATGTATTATTTTGGGAATTAGTAGGTCCCGATGAGCCAATGGAGTTGGCCCACTACTGGTGGCACCAGAGGGATTTTGGTTCAGCCGGACTTTTTAAAAATGTATGAACCTCTAAAAATGTGGGATTTTTCAACCAAAAGTCTCAAATAAAGCAAAGCAAATCAGAACCAAACTCCAAAAAAAAAAAAAGGTGTAATTTAAAAAGCACCAAATTGTGTAGAATGGTTTGGGAGGCTCCTAGCAAACCTGCCTGATGAGATGACAGGGCAAAAAACAAAAAAACCAGCCTGAGCTGGTCTATCCATCTGACAACATATCATTAGCCAGTGTCACTGATAATTACCAGATTTATGAGTGAAATAATAAGCCTTCTCTTCCACCTATGTACACACTCCCATTATGAGTGAGCAGGAAGGTAGAACAGGATAAGTATAAGTATATTAAGTCGTCTGTGGGAGACGTTTCCTTTAAATTGAGAGGTTTTAAAATTAAAATTTAATCTCGAGAAGGTATTTTAGAACGCTTGAATGCAAACTCAATTATTTTGATTGTTGAGGAACTAAAACCAAAGATAAAGTGCTATAGGCTGACCAGTTTTTCAGAATGTTTGAAGACGATCGATTGATGGCGAGAGACGAATCAATTGGAATTTTGATCTTTTTATTAGACACATAGAATTTTAGGGTGGTGGCCTGTTGTCTCTGTCTTTCCGCACTTTGAACAGTATAGGGCAGGGATTCCCAAACTACGACCCTCCAGTTGTTCCGGAACTACAATTCCCATCATGCCTAGTCATGTATGTGAATATCAGAGTTTTACAATGCCTCATGGGATGTGTAGTTCTACAACAGCTGCAGGGCCGTAGTTTGGGAATCCCTGGTATAGGGTATCTACAGTATTTGAGTTCGCCCTCTACTGGTCATGGACAGTTTTAGACTGAAGTTTCCCACTTATGTTGACCTTCTGCAAAGTTTGGCCAATTGGAATTTTAATCTTTTTATTAGACACATAGAATTTTAGGGTGGTGGTCTGACTGTTGTCTCTGTCTTTCCGCACTTTGAACAGTATAGGGTATCTACAGTATTTGAGTTTGCCCTGTACTGGTCATGGGAAGTTTTAGACCGAAGTTTCCCACTTCTGCTGACCTTCTGCAAAGTTTGGCCAATTGGAATTTTGATCTTTTTATTAGACACGTAGAATTTTAGGGTGGTGGTCTGACTGTTGTCTCTGCCTTTCCGCACTTTGAACAGTATAGGGTATCTACAGTATTTGAGTTCGCCCTGTACTGGTCATGGACAGTTTTAGAATGAAGTTTCCCACTTCTGTTGACCTTCTGCAAAGTTTGGCCAATTGGAATTTTGATCTTTTTATTAGACACATAGAATTTTAGGGTGGTGGTCTGTCGTCTCTGTCTTTCCGCACTTTGAACAGTATAGGGTATCTACAGTATTTGAGTTTGCCCTGTACTGGTCATGGGAAGTTTTAGAATGAAGTTTCCCACTTCTGTTGACCTTCTGCAAAGTTTGGCCAAGGTATGGCTAGAACTAAGTTAGCTACAAGAGATTTGTAGAAACATCCTGTATGGGAGACTAGATTCGACAGCCATTCTCAACCAGGGTTCCATGGAATCTTAGGGTTCCTTTAGAGGTTGCTATGGGTTCCTTGAGCCATGGCTGAGTGACCTCCAATTGGATGGTGCCTGCATAGTTGCAGGACCAATCCCACTTGGAAAAGCCAGCAACATGACACCAATTATCTTTTTAGCTATCTGTAGGCGTGACATTCCGACCACCACTGTATGGGTTTTATTATCCCTACTGAATACCAATGAATAAGGCATTTTTCCATTCCCCCCAGATTATTGATTTCAGTAAGGGTTCCCTGGGACCTGAAAATAATTTTATGGGTTCCTCTGGGGTAAAAAGGTTGAGAACGGTTGGTTTAGAACAGGCATGTCCAACCTGCGGCCCGGGGGCTGCATGCGGCCCAGAGCCCCAGGCAATGCGGCCCACTGCCCCCTGACAATTTTTTTTTTTTTGATGCGGAAGAAGGAAGTCGGGTCTGGGGCACGGCCACAGCGATTTCCAACTAACTTTAGGCAGAGGCTGCCTCGGAAGGGATCATCCTCTAGTTGTGTTAAATTAGTGCTGGGGGGGGGGGGGGCAGCAGCGCGGGAAGGGCGCAGCGGCGTTTTATTACTTATATACCTTAACTATAGTATATATTTTATATGCGGCCCGAGAAAATGTCTCTACACTCAATGTGGCCCAGAGAAGCCAAAAGGTTGGACACCCATGGTTTAGAACTATGTTAGAGATTTAAAGAAACATTCTGCATGGGAGACTAGATAAGACAGCCATTCTCAACCAAGGTTCCTTACGAACCTACTGTTCCTCCAGAGGTTGCTAGTGGTTCCTTGAGCTGTGCCAAACTGACCTGCAATCTGATGCTGACAACATGGTTCTGGGACCACTTGGCATGACACAAATGGCCTTCTGACAACCACTGTAAGGGAAGCGCTCTTCTCACCAATGGGTTTTAGCAGGGGGTTCCCTGAGACCTGAAAATAATCTTAAGGGGCCCTCGTTGGTAAAAAGGTTGAGAAGGGCTGATATAAGATGTAGACATAAACTCTGTAAAGCAAGTATAAAGGATCCCACTCAACCCTTCTACTGCCTTAAAAGACCCTGGACCACCGAGCACGCCCTTCACAAATATCCCAACACTCTCAAGACGTTTAATGGTAAATAATGGTAGACTCTCAATTTTGTTTGAATTAACCAAAGTGAACTTAGCAGCCCCAAATGTTCTCTTCAATTTTTTTTGCAAATGTAATAATTATTAGCTGGGGTCTCCTGAAGCAAAAAAAAAAATTTTTTTAAGAGTTCCTTCATGTTAAAAAAGTTGGGAAAGGCTGTTCTAGGGGATGCTATTGGTTCCTTAAACTGTGGCCAATGGACCTGCTATCTGATATTGCCAGCATGGTTCTGGGTCCAACGCTGGTGGCACAGCACAAATGTCCTTTAAGGGTGCCTTTCTGACCACCACTGTAAGAGAAGCATTCTTCTCACTGACCACCAATGGGTTCAGTTTGGCAGGGGGTTCCCTGAGACCTAAAAATTAACTTCAGGGTTGCTCTGGAGTAGAAAGGTTGAGAAAGGCTGTTCTAGAGCAGTGGTCCTCAACCCTGGTCCTCAGGGCCCACTAACAGGCCAGGTTTGCAAGATAACTGAAATACATCCCAGGTGATATAATTTGCTGCTCAGCGATTGCAGTACTCTAGTCTGCATCACCCCAAGGTAATACTTAAAATCTGGCCTGTTAGTGGGCCCTGAGGACCGGAGTTGAGGACCACTGTTCTAGAGGATGCTATTGGTTCCTTGACCTGCGGACAATTGACGTGCTAACTGATGTTAATGGCAAGGTTCTGGGTCAACGCCAGTGGCATGACACAAATGATCTTTAAGGGTCGCCTTCTGACCACCACTGTAAGAGAAGCGGTCTTCTCACTGACCACCAATAGGTTCAATTTAGCCGAGGGTTCCCTGAGACCTGAAAATTTATCATAAGGGTTGCTCTGGGGTAGAGAGGTTGAGAAAGGCTGTTCTAGAGGATGCTATTGGTTCCTTGAGCTGTGGCCAATTGACCTGCTATCTGATATTGCCAGCATGGTTCTGGGTCCAACGCTGGTGGCACAACACAAATGTTCTTTAAGGGTGCCTTTCTGACCACCACTGTAAGAGAAGCGGTCTTCTCACTGACCACCAATGAGTTCAATTTGGCAGGGGGTTCCCTGAGACCTGAAAATGTATCTTCAGGGTTGCTCTGGAGTAGAAAGGTTGAGAAAGGCTGTTCTAGAGGATGCTATTGGTTCCTTGAGCTGTGGCCAATTGACGTGCTAACTGATGTTGATGGCAAGGTTCTGGGTCAACGCCAGTGGCCTGACACAAATGATCTTTAAGGGTGGCCTTCTGACCACCACTGTAAGAGAAGCGGTCTTCTCACTGACCACCAATGGGTTAAATTTAGCAGAGGGTTCCCTGAGACCTGAAAATTTATTATAAGGGTTCCTCTGGGGTAGAAAGGTTGAGATAGGCTGTTATAAGATATACTTGCTTTATGGAGTCTCACCCAAGCCAGTGACCTTCTACTGCCTTTAAAGACTCTTGACCACCGAACACGCCCTTACCTAAATTTTTCAACACTCTCAAGACATTTATAATGGTGGACTCTCAATTTTGTTTTAATTACCCAAACTAAACTTGGCAACCCTAAATGTTCTCTGCATTTTTTTCTGATTTTTTATGTACAAAACATTAAGGTTGAACCAATATCTATTAAAAAAATATAAATATTTTTTAAAAAGAAAATTGGATTCTGGATTGTACCCAAGCTACGAGTTCTATCAAGAATGTATAAAAGAATGCAGACTTACCTCCTCCACACTGACAAGGAGCAGACAGCAGAATAGGAATGACCAATCTCCGTCAGCATTTATAGAAAGAGGGTGGCCTAGTTTTTCCAAAGGAGGCACCTTGTGTCACCTCATTATTAGTGACTTTATGGCCAACCCATACTCGTTTGGCCGGTACCATCAATTAAGGAGGTTCTGCCTTAAATGAGACAACATGTGTCACCCAGCCCAGAGTTCCAAACACGTCCCGCCACTCGAGGCTTGTCAACAACCTTTCACGTGACTCCCTGGGTGGCCAACGTATGTCTGGGCCAGGAGATGGGCCAAAAAATTGCAAAATCCAACAGTCTACATTAAAAAAAAAGTAAATTTCTTATATATTTCGGTTCCAGGTTACACAGGTCACATGTTTTGTATGTCATGAAGAGGCTTTGTGTTTCATTGCAAAAGAAAGTTCAATCTGCAATTTTAATTAACCGGTTTATCTAGTTTCATAGATGACTTAATAAGGCCACCTCACCGGGGCCTTTGTTTCAGGAAGAATTTGCATACTTGAAATTTCTGACTTTTGATGCATGTCATCAGTCCAAAAGCAGATTCGGGACACCTCCCTGTCCCCTGGCCAAAATATTATGCTGATATAAAGTGTTAAACCAAAACTTGTTGCTTTAGAAGGCTTAGGGAAGGGTTAAGCATTCTCATGAAGCCCCGGATATCAGTATATTTCCCCTAACTTCCTGTTTTGGTGACAACGGATTCACCAGACAGAAAGTGAGTTTAAAACCCTAACAGCATCACAGATAGAAATACAACTTTTTTTTTTCCAGTAGAAAAAAGAAAGGAGCCAATCCCAGTACTTGAACCAGAAGGAGATGGATCTCATGTGTGTGCTAGGACTTGTATAGGTCCCTATCAGAGTGCCCCTTTACATAAGGTGTCCCCATCAATTTCCTCCCTTACATCAGGTGTCCCTATCACAGTGTCCCCTTAACATCAGGTGTCCCCATCAAAGTGCCCTCTAACTTCAGGTGTCCTCACCAGAGTGTTCCCTTATATCAGGTGTCCCCATCAAAGTGACCGCTTACATTGGTTTCCCCCATCTTAGTATGCCCTACATATGATGTCCCCAGGGCTGCTGTTAGAAATTGCGGGGCCCCGTACAGACTACCTGGCAGGGCCCCCCCAAGAAAATATTAAAGATATATTTAGCTAAAATTACAACAAAATCCCTATTAGCAGACACAAATATAACATAACTCCCATAATTCCTGCTAAATCTAAAAAAAAAAAAAAAACTATGTTAAATAAAAATGAAGATGAGATGAGAAAAATATACAGGCTGGGCAGTTGGAGCTCAGTGATCAGAGAGACAGAGAGAGAGAAACAAAGTTACAAATAAACTCCTGAGCAGAGATCACATTAGAGCCAGGGCTGGGAGGGGGGCCCACACAGGGAGGGGGATTAGTGAGGGGCGACTGCCTCTTTCTCAGCAGATAAATGCTGATAGCAGGGAGGGGGACAGATCAGATTCAGGTGCTGGAGGAAGATTTCTGTATTTGTTGTCCATCACTAATCCCCCTCTCTGTGTGGGCCCCCCTGTGTGCTCGGGCCCACTACAAGAGGGCTGGTGGTCCCCCCCCTATCAGCGGCCCTGGGTGTCCCAATGCTCCCTTATATCAGGTGTCCCCACTGCAGTGCCCCCATAGATCAGGTGTCCTCATCACAGTACCCCTATACATCAGGTGTTCCCATCTCAGAACCCCCTACATCTGGTGTTCCCATGTCCCCTTGTATCTGGTATCCCCATCACAGTGCCTCCTTACATCAGGTGTCCACATCAGGTTGTTCCCTTATATCAGGTGTCCCCATCGCAGTGCCCCCTTAGATCAGGTGTCCCCATCAAAGTAACCACTTACATTAGGCCCCCCCATCTCAGTATGCTCTACATCTGGTGTCCCAATGCCCCCTTATATCAGGTGTTCCCACCACAGTGCCCCAATAGATGAGGGGTCCCCATCACAGTACCCCTATACATCAGGTGTTCCCATCTCAGAACCCCCTACATCTGGTGTTCCCATGTCCCCTTGTATCTAGTATCCCCTTACATCAGGTGTCCCCATCAGATTGTTCCCTCATATCAGGTGTCCCCATCACAGTGCCCCCTTAGATCAGGTGTCCCCATCAAAGTGACCGCTTACATTATATCCCCTTATCTCAGTATGCCCTACATCTGGTGTTCCAATGCTCCCATATATCAGGTGTTCCCACCACAGTGCCCCCATAGATCAGGCGTCCCCATCACAGTACCCCTATACATCATGTCAGGTGTCCCTATCTCAGAACCCCTCTACATCTGGTGTTCCCATGTATCCTTATATCCGGTATCCCCATCACAGTGCCCCCTTACATCAGGTGTCCCCATTAAAGGGCCCCCTTACATGAAGTGTCCCCAATAAAGTGCCCCCTTACATCAGGTGTCCTCACCAGTATGCTCCCTTATATCAGGTGTCTCCATCACAGTGGTCTACTACAACAGATGTCCCCATAACAGTTCCCCCTGATTTTAGGTATCCCCATCACTGTGCCCTCTTACATCAGATGTCCCTATCAGAGAGACCCCTTACATCAGGTATTCCAAAGTCCGTATGCCCTAAATCTGGTGTCCTTATGCCCCTTATATGAGGTGTCTCCATCACAGCGGTCCCTTACATCAAATTTCCCCATTGAAGTGACCACTTACATCAGGTGATCACTTACATCTTCGTGCCCCCTACATCAGCTGTCCCAATCTTCATACCTCCTACATCTGATGTCCTTGAGCCCCCTTTTTTACAGATGTCCTTATCGCAGTGCCCCCTTACATTAGGTGTCCCCATACATCAAGTTTCCCCATTACAGTTCCCCCTTACATCAGGTGTCCCCATCACAGTCCCCACTTTGCCTTTTAGCACAAGGCAGGCAGAAGGTGAGAGCCAGGTGGAGGAGCAGGCTGGAGGTGTGGACAGAGGAAGTTCCACTTCTGTCCTCCTATAATGCTGGAGGTGGGGCGTGCCCATGGCACCATTGGTCTTCTTTTGGCTGCTCTACTTAGCTATCTGTGCTCCCTTGCCTCACAGTTAGTCTGCCAGAGCCCCAGGATGTTACACAGGGCTAAGTACCCTCCTTCCACTCACATGTGTGAGGCCTGATACCTGGCTGCTCAGTAACCCATCTTTGCACTTTGGGAGGAAGGGCCATATGCCCCCCCCCCCCATACCAACTGTTGTTGTGGAAATTTTATTAGGACTAGTGTGGACATTTTTCAGGATATGTTTTTATTTAGATGGTCATTATGGCTCCTGTTGTTGGTTTGCTTGCAATATGCTCATTAGAGCGTGTACGGGCGTACCGGCATTGAGAAAAGACTACTGGCAGTAAAAACCTTCCTTTAGATTTGTGGACACGTTCGCTCTACATAGACATCTCAGCCGGTGAACACTCCATGCGCGGGTCTGGTTTCTGGTATAGATCTATGTGTGTTGCGGTGCGGAGTCAATATGGTTTTGATATCTATCTGCCTCTATGAAGGGATACACGCTCATGTCTTTCTACTGTGCCTGATCACCATAGTGGAAACCGCATGGCTCTTTCCCTGCAGATAGCCTCACGTCTATGGGAACAGTAGTATAAGCCTAGTAGGCATTGTT
Source organism: Pelophylax lessonae (assembly GCF_965119305.1). Taxonomy (NCBI): domain Eukaryota; kingdom Metazoa; phylum Chordata; class Amphibia; order Anura; family Ranidae; genus Pelophylax; species Pelophylax lessonae. The sequence continues at coordinate 3,689,607 of NC_138780.1, forward strand.
CTCTGAAGCTTTACTAAATGGGATTCACACCAGTAGTAGTGGCGGGAATACATGCACGGGTTTGGTCAGAGCAGCGTTCACGGTTCTACACGCTGGTTTCATTGTGTAGTGTTAAGCGGGAAGCCGTGCACTCTGTTCTGCTCATTCACGATCGTGCACTCCCCCTTTCTATTGAACATTTGAATGTATACAGGTGTGTCATTGGCTGATTCTAAGTGAGTAACTTGTGTCATGTGACTGTAAATTTGGAACTGATTGGCTGATGTTGTATAGTCATCACTTCCTGTTGCTTGTCCCTTTTGTCTCATAAAAAAATGGAGCTCCATGCCTTTAAACAGGACATTCTTGTGAGCATCCAATGTGATAGCAGCCTGTGTGTCTGTATTTATGGATATTGCTGAGCTCCCTCAATTACCTTATACACAGAGCTGAGAACTGTGCTTTTTATTGCGCTTGGTGTATATTAATATCCAAAAGTGCACTTATTAACTCAACAGAGTTATTTGTGCATCAAGCGTATATTAATTTCCAAGAAACTCTGCATCACGGAAGGAAGGGCCATATGCCCCCCATACCAACTCTGCATCATGCAAGGAAGAGCTATATGCCCCCCCCCATACCAACTCTGCATCATGCAAGGAAGAGCTATATGCCCCCCCCCCCCATACTAACTCTGCATCCTGGAAGGAATGGCCATGTGCTCCCCCCCCATACCAACTCTGCATCACAGAAGGTAGGGTCACATGCTTCCCCATATAAATTTTGCATCATGAAAGGAATGGCTACATCACATGCCCCCCTTTACCAAAACTGCATTATGGAAGGAGGGGTCACATGCCCCCCCCCCCATACCAACTTTGCATTACAGAAGGTAGGGTCACATGCTTCCCCATATAAATTTTGCATCATGAAAGGAATGGCTACACAACATGCCCCCCTTTAACAACACTGCATCATAGAAGGAAGGCTCACATGCCCCCCCCCCTTACCAACTCTGCATCAATTAAGGAAGGGTCATATGCCCCCCAATACAAGCTCTGAATCATGAAAGGTAGGGTTACATGACCCCGCCCCAAACCAATTTTGCATCATGGAAGCCAGGGCCTCATGTCCCCCCATAACAACTTTTCATCATGGAAGGAAGGGTCACATGTCCCCCCATAACAACTCTTCATCATGGAACGAAGGGTCACATGTCCCCCCATAACAACTCTTCATCATGGAAAGAAGGGTCATGTCCCCCCATACTAACTGCATCATGGAAGGAAGGGTCACATGCTCCCCCAGACTCACTCTGCATCATAGAACGAAGGGTTACATGCCCCCAATATGAACTCTGCATCATAAAAGGTACGGTTACATGCCCCCCCCCCTTTTAACAACACTGCATCATTGAAGGAAGGTTCATAGCTCCCCCCCCCCCCCACACACACACATACACCCCCTTACCAGCTTTGCAATATGGAAGGTAGGGTCACATGTCCCCTATACCAACTCTGCATCCTGGACGGAAGGGTCACATACCCACCCCCGCATACCCAAAGGTTCTGTGTTTTTCAGGGGTTCTGGCAGTGTTGGAAGCAGGGGAGGCTGAAAAGGTAATTAATAACAGGAGGGCAGTTATCAAGCAAGCATTTACATTGTCCTGATTGAATGGGCAAAGTACGGGACCGTTAACATTGGCTGTATAAGCATAAAGCCTGTACCCATTTCACCGAGATTTCACTACCTCTGCCAGTTACAGAGGATTTACAGAAATATAACCCAACTGGTGGTGCGTGGGCCTACCCAAAAATACCAAGTTCTATCCAAACTGAAAGCCCCCCCCCCGTACTATACAACTGTTGGCAGAATGTAGATTGTAGACACGTATTGGAGGATATTTCTAAGTGGACTAAAATATACCAACTAGGAGTATATCTGGCTACCTACCTTTATTTTTATTTTTTTATATATACAGTATCATTAGCTTCCAATTTAATTAGGAAACCACATTTTTTGGCGGTAGAGCAACGCCTAACTTAGTATGACAAAAAAGTAGACATTGCCTTTGTTAAAAAAAAAAGAAAAAAAAAAATGTTCAATAGATGCAGAGATAAGGGCAGCCGAATTTAGATGTTGACTTTTCTTGTAAAAGTCAAGCTTGGCCACACCCTCTCTCATCTTCCAAGCCATATTTAGTTTGAACAGCTGACCAACAGGAAGGCGCTGAATGTAGGCAGGGGTGGGCCAAACTCAACTTCTTGACTTTTACAGGAGAACATATCATTTGTCTACATCTCGATATCTGCTGATCATTTTGGCACACAGTGTTCACAGAAGGTGTCACGGTGACCCCCGCTTGAATACCTTAAGAACCTGCTTAAAGCCCAATTGCAGTATTTTGTTAATGAATAGTCTAGCTGTAATACTCACCTCCTCATTATCACTATCCCCCAAAGGTTCACCATGCCAAGAGTCCCCAAAAGGTTCACAATGTCAAGGGTCTTCCAAAGGTTCACCATGCCAAGAGTTCCCCAAAGGTTCACCAAGTCAAGGGTGCCCCAAAGGTTCACCAAGTCAAGGGTGCCCCAAAGGTTCACCATATCAAGGGTGCCCCAAAGGTTCACCATGCCAAGAGTCCCCAAAAGGTTCACAATGTCAAGGGTCTTCCAAAGGTTCACCATGCCAAGAGTTCCCCAAAGGTTCACCAAGTCAAGGGTGCCCCAAAGGTTCAAAAGTTCAGCATGCCAAGAGCCCGCAAAGTTTTACCATGTCAAGAGACAATGTCTTTCCTTTTATGGGTTGTAGGATGTCCATCATCATTGAACCCACTTCCTGTGAGTACATGCTGTCATGGACATGATCTTCATTGCTATGTGCTCTGCATATGGTCTTGGCACTGTGATCCCTACCTATGATCTCCACCACTATCGTTTCTACCTATGATATCCAGGACTATGATCTCTACACATATTATCCAACTCTACAATCTCTACCTTTGCTGTCCAGCACTATGATTTCTGTCGAATGTCTCTACCTATGATCTCCAGCACTATGGTCTGCGTCCATGATCTCTACCTATGATCCCCAGCACTATAGTCTCTACCTATGAAACCCAACATTATGATCTCTATCTATAATGTCCAGCACTACAATCTCCACTTATGCTCTCCAACACTATGATACCTACCCAAAGTCTCTTCCAATGATCTCTAGCACTATAATATCTATTGATGATCTCAACATATGATCCCTACCTATGATCTTTAGCACTATGGTCTCTGCCTATGTTGTTTAGCACTATAAACTTTATCTATGATCTCCAGCATTATAGTTTCTGCCTATGGTATCCAAGACTTTGATCTCTACATATGATATCCAGCTCTACAATCTACCTTTGCCCTCCAGTACTAGGATTTCTACCTTGATACTTAGGCCTATAATCTCTATGTATGATATCCAGCACTATGATCTCTAGCACTATGACATCCTGCTCTACAGTCTCTATCTATGCTCTCCAGGGCTATGATTTTTTTCATAATCTCCCCATATGATCTCTACCTGTGATCTTCAGCACTATGCTATCTATCCATGGTTTCCACCTGTGAACTCTACTTATGATCTCCGGCATTATGGTCTCTGTCCATGATCACCACTATGGTCCCTGTCCACAACCTCTACCTATGACCTTCAGCACCATAATCTCTATTTATGATCTTCAGCACCATAATCTCTACCTATGATCTCCAGCACTATGATCTCTGTCCATTATCTCCTCCTGTGATCTCTACCTATGATCCCCAACTATGATCTCTACATATGATCTCCAGCACTATGTTCTCTGTCCATTATCTCCATCTATGATCTCTACCTATGATCTCCACCACTATAGTGTCTGTCCATGATCTCTATCACTATGGTCTCTGTCCATGATCTCCACCACTATGGTCTCTGTCCATGATCTCCACCACTATGGTCTCTGTCCATGATCTCCACCTCTATGGTCTCTGTCCATGATCTCCACCACTATGGTCTCTGCCCATGATCACCACTATGGTCCCTGTCCACAACCTCTACCTATGACCTTCAGCACCATAATCTCTATTTATGATCTTCAGCACCATAATCTCCACATATGAGCTCCAGCACCATAATCTCTACCTATGATCTCCAGCACTATGATCTCTGTCCATTATCTCCTCCTGTGATCTCTACCTATGATCCCCAACTATGATCTCTACATATGATCTCCACCACTATAGTGTTTGTCCATGATCTCTATCACTATCGTCTCTGTCCATGATCTCCACCACTATGGTCTCTGTCCATGATCTCCACCACTATGGTCTCTGTCCATAATCTCCACCACTATGATCTCTGTCCATGATCTTTACCTATGACCTTCAACACCATAATCTCCAAGTATGGTCTCCAATGCTATGATCTCTTTCCATGATCTCCACCCATGATCTATAGCTATGATCCCCAACTATGACCTCTACCTATGATCTTCAGCACTGCGGTCCCTATCAATGATCTCCACCTGTGATCTCTCTCTACCTATGATCTCCAGCACTATGATATATATCCATAATCTCCCTTTATAATCTCTACCTTTGATCTCCACCACTATGGTCTCTGTCCACAATCCGTACCTATGATTTTCAGCACCATAATCTCTATCTATTATCTTCAGCATTATGAGCTCTATCTATGATGTCTAGCTTTACAATCTACACCTCTGCTCTTCAGCATTATGATCTATACCTATAGTTTCTACCTGTGATTTCCAGCACTATGATCTCTATTTATGATGTCCTGCTTTACAATCTCCAGCAGTATGATTTCTACTTATCGTCACTCTACCTATGATCTCCAGCACTATGAAATCTATCCAAGATCTGAACCTATGATCCCTACCTATGATCTCCAGCACTATGAAATCTATCCAAGATCTGAACCTATGATCCCTACCTATGATCTCCAGCACTATGAAATCTATCCAAGATCTGAACCTATGATCCCTACCTATGATCTCCAGCACTATGAAATCTATCCAAGATCCCCACCAATGGTCTAAACCTATGCACTATGATCTCTGTATTTGATCTTCAGCACTTTATTCTCTACCTATGATATCCAGAACTATGATCTCTATCTGTGTTCTCCAACATTTCTCTACCAATTCTTCAGTATGGTCACCAATGATCTCCAGAGTGATCATCTCCGACGTCAATCCTCAGCACTACCTAATGTATACCCTCCACCTATGATCTCCTCCTATGATCTTCTGCTCTGTATTTCTGTCACTAGATCCTCTCCTTGGCTTCAGTCTCCACATTGACGAACGAGTTCAAGAACTGACTAGGTTTTATACCAACCCCGTACTCCTATAAATGACTTTCTCATTAGTCAGAGCTCATAACCCTAAACTGTAAAACACAAGAAAAGATAATTTTGTATCTAGTTTTATGTGTTGGGGATAATTTTTGGCAACCACCATTGAACTGGTGGAAATTTCATGAATGGTCTCATATGATCTTAGTGAGTTACCTAATTCTTTTTTTTTGGTTCTGTCCAAAATGAGACACAATGTGACCCCTGTTCCATGGTTCCAAGGACAAGTATTGAAGGGGTCTGGATAAAAAAATAAATAAGCGTAATTTTGAAAAAAATATATATTTTTTTTGTTCCTCATTGAGGACAATAATGGGATTTTCGACTTACCGTAAAATCCATTTCTCCGATGTTCATTGACGGACACAGCTCCTGATCTTCTACACTATTGGGTTATACTGCCCCCTACAGGAGTAGGACACTAGGCAGAAAAAAAAAAGTCTGGCTACGCCTATGGGCAGTCCCAGGAGATATACTCCCTCTCTCTGCTATAGGAACTCAGTTTTGTTACAAGCAGTGTCAGAAGAATTACAACTCCACAGATTTGTAATTCATCGCCTTGTTGGAAATTCTGAAGAATCATTTGATAAACTTCCAAAATTTTTTTTTAGTTTTGGTGCAGAACGAGTAGTTTGAAAATAATGAAGAATTTGATGAAACTACTCATTCTGCACCAAAAATAAAAAAAATTTGGGAAGTATATCAAATGATTCTTCAGAATTTCCAACGTGCCAGAAAGAGACATCAGAATCGTCGCTAGGAGAGCTGGACAGGGCCGTAGAAGGTCCTTAACCCATCAGCAGGACCGGTATCTGATCCTTTGTGCAAGGAGGACCAGGATGAGCACTGCCAGAGCCCTACAAAATGAACTCCGGCAGGCCACTGGTGTGAATGTCTCTGACCAAACAATCAGAAACAGACTTCATGAGGGTGGCCTGAGGGCCTGACATCCTCTATTGGGCCCTGTGCTCTCTGCCTGGCACCGATCGATTGGCATTTGCTATTGAACACCAGAATTGTCAGGTCCACCACTGGCACCCTGTGCTTATCACAGATGAGAGCAGATTCACCCTGAGCACATGTGACAGACCGGAAAGGGTCTGGAGAAGCCGTGGAGAACGTTATGCTGCCTGTAACATCGTTCAGCATGACCAGTTTGGTGGTGGGTCAGTGATGGTCTGTGGAGACATATCCATGGAGGGACGCACAGACCTCTACAGGCTAGACCAGTGTTTCTCGACTCCGGTCCTCAGGGCACACTAACAGGCCAGGTTTGCAGGAAAACTGAAATACATCACTGGTGATATAATTTGCTGCTCAGTGATTTCAGTATTCTAGTCTGCATCTTCCCAAGGTAATACTTAAAATCTGGCCTGTTAGTGTGCCCTGAGGACCGGAGTTGAGAAACACTGGGCTAGACAATGGCACCCTGACTGCCATTAGGTATTGGAATTAAATCCTTGGACCTATTGTTAGACCCTACCCTGGTGCAATGGGTCCTGGGTTCCTCCTGGTGAAGTGACAATGCCCGGCCCCATGTGGTGAGAGTATGCAGCCAGTTCCTGGAGGATGAAGGAATTGATACCATTGAATGACCCCCCACGCTCATCTGACCTAAATCCAATAGAACATCTCTGGGACATTATGTTTCGGTCCATCCAACGCCGCCAGGTTGCACCTCAGTCTGTTCAGCAGCTCAGTGATGCCCTCTTGACCTCTCTTCAGATCACCCCTTTGATTGTACCGACTCTGATTATCGAACTCGGCTCGCTCTTGACCTTTCTTCCGATCACCCCCTTGGATTGTACCGACTCTGGTTAACGAACTCGGCTCGCTCTGGACCACTCTTCTAAACTTTGCTCCCTTGGGGTCTGGCTCCCGACCTACTCCTAACCGTGAGTCCCTTTCTTGTTTGTTGTTCTCTGAGTTTGCTGGTTTGACTTTCATTTGAGGTCATATTTTTGGCTGCAGAACCCTATCTGCTCCTCCACCTGATACCAGGATAACAAGACTACTGGTCAGGAAATTAGAGGAGCAGTTGGCATCTCTGGCAGGCCTAACATAAACTGACTGAGTTGGCACTGTCCTCATTTAAATACCAAAAAGGTACGAAGGGAATATGCAAGGAAACAAATGGGAAGAGTAGTCCTTCAATTTGGTCTTCTGCCAGCTTTCGTTGGGGCCTTATGCTAGGCCTAAACTGTTACTCCTTGGCCGAGAGTCGATCTGTTGATCAGGTGTGTTCTGGGTCGTCTCCCTGCTGCCTGGGCCACGGGGTAATTCCAATTCTGGGCAAGATTCTAATTATCACCTACCTTTTAGCATGAAACTCTTGCTCCACCCAGTGGCCAGCTGTTGTCAGTTACCTGATCTTATGACCCATAAATACCCTCTTCCACTTCCTGCTGGCGCTTTAGTATAGGTTTTGCTTCCTGTTTGTCTGCTGTTTATGTTCTATTCTTGTTGCTGACCTTGGCTTACCCTGAATATTCTTTGGATCCCCCTATTTGAATTGTACCGACTCTGGTTATTTAACTCGGCTCGCTCAAAACCTGTCTTCGGATCACCCCCCTTGGGTTGTACCGACTCTGGGTAACGAACTCAGCTCGCTCTGGACCTCTCTTTGGATCACCCCCTTGAATTGTACTGACTCTGGTTAACAAACTCAGCTTGCTCTGGACCTCTCTTTGGATCACCCCCTTGGATTGTACCCACTCTGGTTAACGAACTCGGCTTGCTCTGGACCACTCTTCTGGACTTTGCTCCCTTGGGGTCTGGCTCTCGACCTACTCCTAACCGTGAGTCCCTTTCTTGTTTGTTGTTCCCTGAGTTTGCTGGTTTCACTTTCATTTGAGGTCCCGATATTTTGGCTGCATCCACTCCTCCACCTGATACCGGGATAACAAGACTACTGGTCAGGAAATTGGAGGAGCGCTTAGCGTCTCTGGCAGGCCTTACATAAACCGAATGAGTAGGCACTGTCCTCATTTAAATACCAAAAAGGTACAAAGGGAATATGCTAGGAAACAAATGGGAGGGGCAGTCCTTAAATTTGTTCTTCTGCCGGCTATCGCTGGGGCCTAATGCTAGGCCTAAACTGACTGGGTAGGCACTGCCCTCGTTTAAATAACAAAAATGTACAAAAGGCAATATGCTAGAAAATTAATGGGAGGGGTAGTCCTTCAAGTTGGTGTTCTGCTGGCTATCGTTGGGGCCTTATGCTAGGCCTAAGCTGACTGGGTAGGCATTGTCCTTGTTTAAATAACAAAAAGGTACAAAGGGAATATGCTAGAAAATAAATGAGAGAGGCAGTCCTTAATGTTGGCCTTCTGCCGGCTATCGCTGGGGCCTTATGCTAGGCCTAAGCTGACTGGGTAGGCACTGTCCTTTTTTAAATAACAAAAAGGAACGAAGGGAATATGCTAGGAAATTAATGGGAGGGGCAGTCCTTAAAGTTGGTCTTTTGCCAGCTATCGTTGGGGCCTTATGCTAGGCCTAAATTGACTGCGTAGGCACTGTCCTCATTTAAATACCAAAAAGGTACGAAGGGAATATGCTAGGAAACAAATGGGAGGGGCAGTCCTTAAATTTGTTCTTCTGCCGGCTATCGCTGGGGCCTAATGCTAGGCCTAAACTGACTGGGTAGGCACTGCCCTCGTTTAAATAACAAAAATGTACAAAAGGCAATATGCTAGAAAATTAACGGGAGGGGCAGTCCTTCAAGTTGGTGTTCTGCTGGCTATCATTGGGGCCTTATGCTCGGCCTAAGCTGAATGCGTAGGCATTGTCCTTGTTTAAATAACAAAAAGGTACAAAGGGAATATGCTAGAAAATAAATGAGAGAGGCAGTCCTTAATGTTGGTCTTCTGCCGGATATCGTTGGGGCCTTATGCTAGGCCTAAGCTGACTGGGTAGGCACTGTCCTTTTTTTAAATAAGATAACAAAAAGGTATGAAGGGAATATGCTACAGAATTAATAAGAGGGGCAGTCCTTAAAGTTGGTCTTTTGCCAGCTATCGTTGGGGCCTTATGCTAGGCCTAAACTGAATGGGTAGGCACTGTCTTAGTTTAAATAACAAAACTGTACAAAGGGAAAATACTAGGAAATTAATGGAAGGGCAGTCCTTAAAGTTGGTCTTCTGGCGGCTATCGTTGGGGCCCTTTCAGAAGTGTTGGTGCACTTGATGATTGCCTGTGAAATGTTGGGAGGTGCCGTACAGTCTTAATAAGAGGTGCCTTGGATGCAGTGCAGCAGTGATGACAGTGTGGTATAAGGGTTGGAAAGGGGGGGATAAGGAGTTGGAAGTCTTGCGGTGTAGGTTTGGTGAAGTACAGTCTGATTTCGGTAGACATGAAGTATAAGTTTGTTGGAAGTGCAGTATAGGTTTGGGGCACTAAAAGTCCTGCTCTCAGTGACTCTGTGTCTGCTAGCAGTGTAAAGATGGACGTTCAGCCCTCTCACCGACTCCTAGAAGTCTCACCCGTTGGAAGGGGCCCCCCTCAGTTTCGTCTTAATCATTTGATCGTTCACTTATCTAAATTGAGGGTTGAGATGCCTGCTCCAGTCACCTGTAACAAAGATGGCAGGATTGATTGAGCTATTGAACCTCTGGAGTATCCCCTCCCAACCTTGAGGTTGAACAGATTGGATCGCAAAAAGAATCGATCGATCGTAGGAAGGATCAGTTTATCAAATGCAGGAAGGATTGGTCAATCAATCGCAGGAAGCGTTGGCCAAAGGAAAAAAAAGGATAAAAGGATCGGTCAATCAAAGGAAAGATCAAGCGATCACAGGAAGTATCAGTCGATCGATCGTAGGAAGCATCAGTTTATGGATCAGAGGATAAAAGAAACAATCAAAGGAAGAATTGATTGATTGCAGGAAGGATCAGGCAATCGATCGCAGGAAGCATCAGTCGATCGATTGTAAGAAAAAAGGGATCAATCAAAGGAAGGATCCGTCGATCGGAGGAAGGATCAGTCTCTCGATCGCATTAAGAATCGACCGATCGATCGCAGGAAGGACCAGATTATCAAATGCAGGAAGGATTGATCACAGGAAGCAGGAAGCATTGGGATCAAGCGATCACAGGAAGTATCGGTCGATCAATCGCATGATAAAAGGATCGATCAAAGGAAGGATCAGTTGATCGCAATAAGGATTGGTCAGTCGATTGTGGGAAGGATCAGTCGGTCGATCGAGGGAAGGATCGGTCGGTCGATCGCTGGAAGGATCGCAGGAAGGCTTAATTTTTTGATGACAGGAAGGATCGAAGGAAGGATCGGTCTGTTGATTGCAGAAAGGATCAGTCAATTGATTGCAGAAAGGATCGGCCGATCTATCACAGGAAGGATTGGTCAATCGATCACAGGAAGCACTGGTCGACGTCTAGATGCCAAAATGCATTGAGTTGCTGGCATGTGATTGGCTGATCAGCAATTTGTGTTACCGAGCAACTGCACAGGTGTAACTGATAAACTGTCTGGTGAGTGGAAAAATCCCATGCCTTAAAGGGACAGGAGCATGCTTTTGATTTTTAGGGTTACAACCACTTTAAGCTTAGGGAAAAACCAAGTGAAAAACAATACAGTCAGTCTGATCTAACTACAGCCCTGCCAAAAACTAAACTGACAATAGTAACCCCTGTTTAGGATGGGGGGGGGGGGGCTACATGTCTGCCCTGTTTAGGACAAGGGGGGGGGGAAGGGCTACATGTGTGTTGTACTCTACTGTAGTGTGCATACTTTGCCACAGACAGGGCAATGCCAACTGCTCCTCCTTAGAATGGTGCTGTGTCCCTCTTGACCCCACCATTTGTTGTTTTTGATATTTGCCCTAAAGGTGCACCTTATGGTAATACATGAGAAATTATTGGGTGGGGGAGTTGCCTGGGGAAAGTCAGAGAAATCCTTAAACTGTTCTTATCCCCATGGTCACTTAGCTTGTCAAACCTGATTTTTTGAGTTAAAGGTTATGGAAAGATGAGGAGCACACAGACACTTGCTGCTTGCTGGACTGTAGAGATCTGCTTCTCCTTATTTGTCTCTCAGCATTTGACACCTGGATTGGAGAGAACAACCAAATGGACTCCAAAAAGATATATTGCCTGCTGCTCCTTCTCTGTGTCCAGCTGGGGTTTTTAACCTTCCTGTTGCGCAAGGGAGACCTAAAGATGGCCAAAGTCCAAATGAGTCCAGTAAGTAAGGGATCCAAGCCTTGCCCAGTGATCTCGCCATATTTAAAAGGGCCAATCCAGGTCCAGTTAGCAAAGTCCATCAGACTGGAAGAGGTGATAAAGGAGTTCCCCAATGTGATTCAAGGAGGCCACTACAAACCCCCCGACTGTATCTCCAAAAACAAGACCGCCATCATTATTCCTCACCGGAACAGAGAGGACCACCTTAAATATCTCTTGTACAATTTGCATCCGTTCTTGCAACGCCAACAACTGAACTACGGCATCTACGTCATCCACCAAGCGGGCAACTTCACTTTTAACCGCGCTAAACTCATGAACGTCGGCTATAAAGAAGCCATGAAGGACAAGGACTGGGACTGCTTGTTCTTCCATGATGTGGACCTCATCCCTGAAGATGACCGCAACCTGTACACCTGTGCCGAGTTCCCTAAACACGCTTCTGTTGCCATAGACAAGTTTAATTACACTCTGCCCTATGAGTCCTGCTTCGGGGGTGTCTCTGCAATGACCCCTGAGCAGTACCAAAAAACAAACGGATTATCCAACAGCTACTGGGGCTGGGGCGGCGAAGATGACGACTTATCGTCTCGAATTTATTTCAGAGGCATGAATATAACTCGGCCGTCGGCACTTGTTGCAAGGTATAAAATGATACAGCATACTCCCGACCAAGGCAACGAACTAAACCCACAACGGTTCTTCCTTCTGGAAAAGACAAGGAGGACTTGGAGACAAGACGGCCTAAACTCCCTCAAATATAAATTGCTGTCTAAGGAGCTTCTCCCGCTTTACACCAACATCACGGTGGACATTGGAACTGATAAACACATTCGCATCAAGAAGGCGAGATTAGGACTGGGCTGTCAACAATCACTTTGTCCAACGAAACCTTCTTCACTAACTCCATTGGATTTCACTCATCCCAAGACATTGTAATCTTTATATTTCTTTCTATCGTTCCATGATTAGTCTAAAAAGTCTTGGCCGGCGTCCTGCTTGGATCAGTTTGATGGGACCTGCTCGGGGGATAAGGTCTGGAGTGTTTGAAACAGTTGATTACCCGACCGAATGAGTTGCATATATTGCTGTTGTGGTTCAAGATCTGGACATGCTGAAGCATCCCTTCTATGGATGGTGGGATTCGATATCATGGTGGACATTGTAACTAATAAACACGTTTCGTCAAGAAGGTGAGACTGGAACCGGATTTTCACCGAACACTTTGTCCAATTTTCTAGAGTCCTTCCTCTCTAACTCTATTTGCTTTTTACTCACCCCAACACATTGTAATCTGTATGCATCTTTCTATCGTTCCATGTTTAGTCCAACAAGTCTTGGTCAGAGAGAGTCATGCTTGGATCAGTTGTTGTTGGTCAACCAATCACAGAAAAGTACAATTTTATTTGATTTGTTTGCCGTTGATTGTTGTAAATTATTTTCTCTTGTTTTCCTAATACAAATTTTACAAAAGCAAGCAGTGCCTTTACCCGCTTCTCATCCACTTATATCTAGATAGGAGAATTACGAAAGGGTTTACCAGATAATGGTGGACGTGCTTCCAACTGGGCAAACCCTTCGACCCCCCCCCAATTTTGATCTTGCAATTTATTTATCTGGTCTCTTTTATTGTCTTGTTGAAGAGATATCTAAGACAAAGTACCAAATAAATCACATCTACAATGATCTAAGCCTTGATAAGATGTCCCAGTGTCTACGGAGCCTGAAGGTACACAATCCAAGGGTTTCACACTTTTTTAAACCTGGCTTGTTTACCTCTAAGGATGCTTATCAATTTTTCATTAATCATATTCCAGGAATATTTTGTGTTTCACCAACGTGACACTAATTACGGGCGATTTCCATGCTCGGGCTATAGTTATTTTAGCTGCAAGGAAAATAAAAATTATAAGAGTTCAGAGATGTCTGGTGATCTCCTCCAGCAGGTCTTCAGGGGGTTGGGCTTGGCCCCTTAGTTCCAGTGAAGGCAACGCTTAAGGCGTCAGCATGCCAAGGCATTTTGGACAATTTCATGCTCCCAACTTTGTGGGAACAGTTTGGGGATGGCCCCCTTCTTGTTCCAACATGATTGTGCACCAAGCAAGGTCCATAAAGACATGGATGAGTGAGTTTTGGGTGGAGGAACTTGACTGGCCTGCACAGAGTCCTGACCTCAACCCAATAGAACACCTTTGGGATGAATATGAGCACAGACTGAGAGCCAAGCCTTCTCGTCGACATCAGTGCCTGACCTCACAAATGCACTCCTGCAAGAATGGTCAAACATTCCCATAGACCCACTCCTAAACATGCTATGATCGGTGGGGTACCGCATGGATTTTATTTTAATTTCAACCTCTCTACCACCCAACTTGCTTTGGCGCCCAAAATATTGTCTGACCAACCCCCCCCCCCCCCACTGGGTAAATTTAGGTTTAACCATCTGCCTACCGGGCACTTTTACCTGCATCCTGCCCAGGCTTTGAATGACATTTGCGCGGCTATGCAGCACTGTACCCATATGGTATTTTTAGCATTTTTTTTTTGAGACATGTAGCGCTTTCTTTTGGTGGTATTTAATCACTGCTGGGGTTTTTATTTTTTGCTAAACAAATGAAAAAATACTTTTTGTTTCTGAGGGCACTGATGGGTACTGATAGGCACTGATGAGGAGGCACTGATAGGTGACACTGATAGAGGGCACTGATGGGTACTGATAGGCACTGATGAGGCTGCACTGATAGATGCCACTGATGGGTACTAATAGGCAGCAATGATGGGCACTGATAGGCGGCACTGATGGGCACTAATAGGCTGCACCAATGGGCACTGAGAGGTGGCACTGATGGGCACTGATAGGCAGCAATGATAGGCACTGATAGGTGGCACTGATGGGCATTAAAAGGCAGCACTGATGGGCATCAATGAGGCTGCACTGATGGGAACTGATAGGCATTGATGAGGCTGCACTGTTAGGGTGGCATTAATGGAAACTGATAGGCATTAATGATGGGCACTGATAGGTGGCTCTAATAGGTGGCACTGATGGGCACTGATAGGGGGCACTGACGGGGGCACTGACTAGCTTGGCAAGCAATAGAGATGTTCCCTGTAACTTTTTATCTATGGCCATTAACCTTCCTGGCTTCACACTTATCTGTATTATCTTTAGTTATAGGAGAACAGAGGAAGAGAGATAGTGGAAGAGAAGGGGGGTCTACTCTAAGGGAGGTCTACTCTAAGGGGGTCTACTCTAAGGGGGGGTCTACTCTAAGGGAGGTCTACTCTAAGGGGGGTCTACTCTAAGGGGGGTCTACTCTAAGGGGGGTCTACTCTAAGGGGGTCTACTCTAAGGGGGGTCTACTCTAAGGGGGGGTCTACTCTAAGGGGGTCTACTCTAAAGAGGGGTCTACTCTAAGGGGGTCTACTCTAAGGGGGGTCTATTCTAAGGGGGGTCTACTCTAAGGGGGTCTACTCTAAGGGGGTCTACTCTAAGGGGGGTCTACTCTAAGGGGGTCTACTCTAAAGAGGGGTCTACTCTAAGGGGGTCTACTCTAAGGGGGGTCTATTCTAAGGGGGGTCTACTCTAAGGGGGGTCTACTCTAAACTGCAAAGCTTGACTGCTTCTGTGTCCTTGTAGTACTACAGGGAATGTCAGAATTTACTATTTTGTTTTGCTAATTCTTCCCCATTTTAGAAGGCTTTCCAGGCGATGCCACACTTCCCACCAGCCCAGTGGGGGACATCGCTGTCAATGTCAACTCAATAGTATCCAGTAGTAGAACTCTGATCTCACTTTCAAGAACCAGTGAAGGCTGAAATTTTCACTCTAACTGAGACTCATAAATCAAATGTAAGAAGGAGTCGGACTTCTTCTATCTACCAGCATCTCCAGATACAATACAAGGCTTCCTCTAGATTATTGCTACAACAAGCAGAAGACCTTCATGACCTCAGAGCAGGTTTTTCAGGCTGACCCTTCCATAGCTAATGCCTTCCTAGAGAAATAATTGAAGGCCAGGCTGCCTCCATCACAGACCATCCCATCACAGATCCCCCCCCATCATAGACCATCCCATCACAGATCCCCCCACCCCCATCATAGACCATCCCATCACAGATCCCCCCACCCCCATCATAGACCATCCCATCACAGATCCCCCCACCCCTGACCATCCCATCACAGATTCCCCCCCCCATCATAGACCATCCCATCACAGATCCCCCCACCCCCATCATAGACCATCCCATCACAGATCCCCCCACCCCCATCATAGACCATCCCATCACAGATCCCCCCACCCCCATCATAGACCATCCCATCACAGATCCCCCCACCCCTGACCATCCCATCACAGATCCCCCCACCCCCATCATAGACCATCCCATCACAGATCCCCCACCCCCATCATAGACCATCCCATCACAGATCCCCCCACCCCTGACCATCCCATCACAGATCCCCCCACCCCTGACCATCCCATCACAGATCCCCCCCATCACCGATCCCCCCACCCCAGACCCCCTCATCAGACTCCTCTTCACAGACCATCTCATCACAGACCATCCCATCACAGATCCCCCCACCCCCATCATAGACCATCCCATCACAGATCCCCCCACCCCCATCATAGACCATCCCATCACAGATCCCCCCACCCCCATCATAGACCATCCCATCACAGATCCCCCCACCCCCATCATAGACCATCCCATCACAGATCCCCCCACCCCCATCATAGACCATCCCATCACAGATCCCCCCACCCCTGACCATCCCATCACAGATCCCCCCACCCCCATCATAGACCATCCCATCACAGATCCCCCCACCCCCATCATAGACCATCCCATCACAGATCCCCCCACCCCCATCATAGACCATCCCATCACAGATCCCCCCACCCCTGACCATCCCATCACAGATCCCCCCACCCCCATCATAGACCATCCCATCACAGATCCCCCACCCCCATCATAGACCATCCCATCACAGATCCCCCCACCCCTGACCATCCCATCACAGATCCCCCCACCCCTGACCATCCCATCACAGATCCCCCCCATCACCGATCCCCCCACCCCAGACCCCCTCATCAGACTCCTCTTCACAGACCATCTCATCACAGACCATCCCATCACAGATCCCCCCACCCCCATCATAGACCATCCCATCACAGATCCCCCCACCCCCATCATAGACCATCCCATCACAGATCCCCCCACCCCCATCATAGACCATCCCATCACAGATCCCCCCACCCCCATCATAGACTATCCCATCACAGATCCCCCCACCCCCATCATAGACCATCCCATCACAGATCCCCCCACCCCTGACCATCCCATCACAGATCCCCCCACCCCTGACCATCCCATCACAGATCCCCCCACCCCCATCATAGACCATCCCATCACAGATCCCCCCACCCCTGACCATCCCATCACAGATCCCCCCACCCCCATCATAGACCATCCCATCACAGATCCCCCCACCCCTGACCATCCCATCACAGATCCCCCCAGCCCAGACCATCCCATCACAGATCCCCCCCATCACCGATCCCCCCACCCCAGACCATCCCATCACAGATCCCCCCCATCACCGATCCCCCCACCCCAGACCATCCCATCACAGATCCCCCCCATCACCGATCCCCCCACCCCAGACCATCCCATCACAGATCCCCCCCATCACCGATCCCCCCACCCCAGACCATCCCATCACAGATCCCCCCCATCACCGATCCCCCCCACCCCAGACCCCCTCATCAGACTCCTCTTCACAGACCATCTCATCACAGACCCCCCCCCCATCACAGAACATCCCATCACAGATCCCCCCATCGCATCCCATACCATCCCAATTCCTCTGCCCCCATCACACACCATCCCATCACAGATTCTCCCCCCCATCCCATCCCATCCCATACCATCCCATCACAGACCCCTATTACTGTCCTCGGTCCCCCATTACTGTGCTCAGGCCCCTGTTACTATCATCAGGGCCTTAATTAATGTCCTCCGGCCCCTGCAGAGATGTATAGTAACTAAGTAGAACTACTTCACTACAGTACTTAAGTACGGAAAGGCGGTATCTGTACTTTCCTAGAGTAGAATTTTTTTCTCCTACTTCTACTTTTACTTCACTACATTTTTTCGATGATTTCAATACTTCTACTCCGATATTTTTTTTTTTTGTGCTGCATAGTTACTCATTACAATTATAAAAATTACCACTGCCAGAACAGTAGATGGCAGCTTTCATGAAGCTCAAAACATGTGTATTATCAGCGCATAGGAAAATAAAAGCTACTGTATGTATAAATAAAAACTGCATTTGAAATAATAAAAAACAATATGATGTTCAAACTTTTGACTTCTTTCTTTAATAACTACATAACACAGTACTTGTACTTTTACTTTCAGTACTTGAGTAGCAAAATTTTTAAAAAAACTACTTGCAATACTTAAGTACAAAAAATGTTGAATACTTTAGTACTTCTACTCAAGTCACTTTTTCATCGAGCACTTCCACTTCTACTCAAGTATGGGTTTCCAGTACTTTATACAACTCTGGGCCCCTATTACTGTCCTTGGGCCCCCATTACTGTCCTCAGGCCCCTATTGCTGTCCTCAAGTCCCTATTGCTGTCCTCAAGCCCCATTACTGTCCTCAGTCCCCCACAATAATGTTCTCAATTACCCAAATTCTTTCCTCCGGCCCCTATTACTGTCCTCGGTCCCCCATTACTGTCCTCAGGCCCCTGTTACTATCATCAGGGCCTCCATTATTTGTCCTCAGGCCCCTATTTCTGTCCTCGGGCCCCCATTACTGTCCTCAAGCCCCCATTACTGTGCTCAAGTCCCTATTGCTGTCCTCAATACCCTATTACTGTCCTCAGGCCCCTATTGCTGTCCTCAAGCCCCTATTGCTGTCCTCAGTCCCCCACAATAATGTTCTCAATTACCCAAATTCTTTCCTCAGGTCCCTATTACTGTCCTCGGGCTCAAATTACTGTCCTCAAGCCCCCATTACTGTGCTCAGGCCCCTGTTACTGTCTTCAGGCCCCTATTACTGTCCTAAAGCCCCGATTGCTGTCCTCGGGCCCCTTTTACTGTCCTCAGGCTCCCCCAATAATGTCTGTCCTCGGGCCCCCCATTAATGTCCTCAATTACCCAATTACATTCCTCAGGCACCTCTTACTGTCTTCGGGCCCCCCCCCCCAATATTTTCCCCAGTCCCCCCCCCTTTAATGTTCACAATGACCCAACCAGTATCCTCAGGCCCCCATTACTGTCCCCAGTTCCCCCTCCCCCATTAATGTCCTCAATGACCCAACTACTATCCTCAGGCCCCCCCATTACAATCCTCAGGCCCCTATTACTGTCTTCAGCCCCCCCCCCCAATTAATGTCCTCAAGCCCCTATTTCTATCCTCAGGCCCCTATGACTGTCCTCAGGCTCCCCCAATAATGTCTGTCCTCGGGCCCCCCATTAATGTCCTCAATTACCCAATTACATTCCTCAGGCACCTCTTACTGTCTTCGGGCCCCCCCCCCAATATTTTCCCCAGTCCCCCCCCCTTTAATGTTCACAATGACCCAACCAGTATCCTCAGGCCCCCATTACTGTCCCCAGTTCCCCCCCCCCATTAATGTCCTCAATGACCCAACTACAATCCTCAGGCCCCTATTACTGTCTTCAGCCCCCCCCCCCCCAAATTAATGTCCTCAAGCCCCTATTTCTATCCTCAGGCCCCTATTACTGTCCTCAGCCCCCCCCCCTCCATAATGTCCTCAATTACCCAATTACTGTCCTCAGGTCCCCATAACTGTCTTCAGGCTCCTAATGTCCTCAGGCCCCTATTAATGTCCTTAGCCCCCCCTCCCCCCATTAATGTCCTCAAGCCTCTACTCAAGCCCCCCCCCCCCCAATAAAGTCCTCCCTCCCCCCATTATTGTCCTCAGTGATCCCATTACTGTCCTCAGCCCCCCCCCCCACAGTGCAGTGCCCCATTACTGTCTGCTGTCCTCAGCCCCCCCCTCACAGTGCCCCATTACTGTCCTCAGCCCCCCCCCTCACAGCACCCCATTACTGTCCTAAGCTCCCCCCAAAAAGTGTCAGTTAATGACTGCTCGCCGCAATATTGCAGTCCCACTATAAGTTGCTGATCGCCACGATTACTAGTGAAAACGAAATTTCAAAAATATAGCTTGTTGACGCAAAATATACAGTAAATAAATATATATATATATAACTTTTCTGAAAACCGATCAATATATACGCTTATTGTGATTTTTTTCATTTTACCAAAAATATGCAGCAGAATACAAATTGAAAAGAAATTCGATTTTTTTTCATTTTTTTTATTAGATGTTTTATAGCAAAAAAAAAAAAAATATATATATATATATATATTTTTTTTTTAATTTGTTGCTTTTTTTTTTTGTTCCTAGTGCAAAATATTTAAATACCGCCAAAAGAAAGCTCTATTTGTGGGGGGGGGGGGGAAAGGACATGAGTTTTATTTGGGTTTTACAGCGTCGCACGACCGCGCAATTGTCAGTTAAAGTAACGCAGTGCCGTATCGCCAACAATGGCCATGGTCATGAAGGCGGGTAAAAGGGTTAAACCCAGGGAAAAACCAAGTGAAAAAAATATACAGTCTGTCTGAGCTAACTACAGCCCAGCCGAAAACTAAACTGACATGGCAGCCCTTGTTGTCGGGGGGCGGGGGGCTACATGTTTGTCCTACTGTACTGTAGACAGGCCAATGACAATGTGGTAAAAAAAAAAAAAAAAACTGCCCCTCCTTAGAATGGTGCTGTGTCCCTATTGCCTCCCCGACAATTTTTGACATCTGCCCTACAGAAGCACCTTATAGTAATGCGTGAGAAATTGCTAAGAGGGGTTGGGCTCCCTAGAAAGGACTGGCAAATTCCTAAAACGTCTTTCTTACCCCCTGGTCACATAGCTTGTCAGATTTGACATAAAGGTATCTATCTTGAGAGATGTCACCTCTTTCTATGTCAGAGATGTTTTGCAGCGTGCTACCTAGGTAGACATAAGGAAGCTTTGCGAAGGTGGAGGTAGAAACAGAAACGTCCTGCTTGCCGGACTGTAGATATCTACTTCTCTGTATCTATCAGCCGGATTTCGACACCTGGGTTGGAGAGAACAGCCAAATGACCCCCAATAAGATATATTGCCTTCTGGTCCTTCTCTGCATCCAGCTGGGGATTTTAACCTTCCTGTTCCTCAAGAGAGACCTAAAGATGATCACAAAAAATGTAATTCCAGAAAGATTTGAATTGGAGGCTTGCCAGGTGAATTCATCTTCTTTAAAAGGGCGCATCCAGGTCCAGTTACCAAAGTCCCTCAGACTGGAAGACGTGATACTGGAGAACCCCTTTGTGACCCAAGGAGGCCGCTATGAGCCCCCCGACTGTATCTCCAAAAACAAGACCGCCATCATTATCCCATACCGGAACAGAGAGGACCACCTTAAATATCTCTTGTACAATCTGCATCCGTTCTTGCAACGCCAACAGCTGAACTACAGCATCTACGTCATCCACCAGGCGGGCAACTTCACGTTTAACCGCGCTAAACTCATGAACATCGGCTTTAAAGAAGCCATGAAAGACGAGGCCTGGGATTGCTTGTTCTTCCATGACGTGGACCTCATCCCCGAAGACGACCGCAACCTGTACACTTGTGATGAGTTCCCCAAACACGCTTCTGTTGCCATAGACAAGTTTAATTACACTCTGCCCTATGAGTCCTGCTTTGGGGGCGTCTCTGCATTGACTCCTGAGCAGTATGAAAAGGTTAATGGATTTTCAAATATTTACTGGGGCTGGGGCGGCGAGGATGATGACTTAGCGTCTCGAATTCAAATCGGCGGCATGAAGATATCTCGACCGCCGGCCCTTATAGCAAGGTATAAAATGATAAAGCATACTCCAGACCAAGGGAACAAAATAAACCCGCAACGGTTCTTCCTTCTGGGACAGACATGGAGGACTTGGAAACAAGACGGCCTAAACTCCCTCCAGTATAAACTGCTGTCCAAGGACTTTCTCCCGCTTTACACTAATATCATGGTGGACATTGGAACTGATAAACTTGCTCCATCAAGAAGGTGAGACTGGGACTGGACTTTCACTGATTACTTTGCCCAATTTTCTAGAGTCCTTCCTCTAACTTCATAGGCTTTTACTCTTCCCAACACATTGTAATCTTTATACATCTTTCTAATGTTCCATAATTAGTCCAACAAGTCTTGGCCGGAGTCCTGCTTAGATAAGTTTGATGGGACCTGTTTGGGTTGGGGGGGATGAGGTCTGGAGTGTTTGGATCTGTTAATTAACCAACTAAGTGGATTTGCATATATTGCTGTTGTGGTTAAGGATCTGGGCGAGCTGATGCATCCCCTCTATGGGATTCAATATCAAGGTGGACATTGGAACTAATAAATGTGTTCCGTCAAGCATACAGCATACTCGAGACCAAGGAAATTAGCAAAACCCGCAACTGTTATTCCTTCTGGGACAGACATGGAGGACTTGGGAACAAGACGGCCTAAACTCCCTCCAGTATAAACTGCTATCCAAGGACCTTCTCCCGCTCTACACTAATATCAAGGTGGACATTGGAACTAATAAATGTTTTCCGTCAAGCATACAGCATACTCGAGACCAAGGGAATGAGGAAAACCCACAACTGTTATTCCTTCTAGGACAGACATGGAGGACTTGGGAACAAGACGGCCTAAACTCCCTCCAGTATAAACTGCTATCCAAGGACCTTCTCCCGCTCTACACTAATATCAAGGTGGACATTGGAACTAATAAATGTTTTCCGTCAAGCATACAGCATACTCGAGACCAAGGGAATGAGGAAAACCCACAACTGTTATTCCTTCTAGGACAGACATGGAGGACTTGGGAACAGGATGGCCTAAACTCCCTCCAGTATAAACTGCTGTCCAAGGACCTTCTCCCGCTCTACACCAATATCAAGGTGGACATTGGAACTAATAAATGTTTTCCGTCAAGCATACAGCATACTCGAGACCAAGGGAATGGGCGAAACCCGCAACTGTTATTCCTTCTAGGACAGACATGGAGGACTTGGGAACAGGATGGCCTAAACTCCCTCCAGTATAAACTGCTGTCCAAGGACTTTCCCCCGCTCTACACTAATATCATGGTGAACATTGGAACTGATAAACTTGCTCCATCAAGAAGGTGAGACTGGGACTGGACTGTCACTGATCACTTTGCCCAATTTTCGAGAGTTCTTCCTCTCTAACTCCATTAGCTTTACTCCTTGCAGGACTTTGTAATCTGTATACATCTTTCTATTGTTCCATGATTAGTCCAACAAGTCTTGGCCTGGGGTCATGCTTGGATCAGCTGTTGTTGGTCAACCAATCTCAGAAATACACAATTTTTATTTATTTGGTTTGTAGTTGATTGACGTAAATTCTTTTCTCTTGTTTTATTAATACAAATTTTTACAAAATATCAAGCAGGTGCCTTTACCACTTTTTATTAATGTATATATCTAGTATGGAGAATTACGGAGGGTTTACCAGATAATGGAGGAGGTGCTTCCAACTGGGCTAACCCTTCGACTCCCCCCACTTTATGATCATGGAAAATATTCTTCTGGTCTCTTTTATTGTCTTGTTGAAGAGACACCAAGACAACAAAGTACCAAAGACATCACATCTACAATGAATGAACCCTGACCCAAAGGTCTTCTTTAGTGCACATGAATTATGTTTGGGGTCTGAATTGTATATCGATTTTTAACAATGTTGGATGGAGAGTAGAAGGATTAGAACCCTTCAGAACCCCCCTGAACAAGTATTTTTTGCTTGGGAGAGTGGAAAGAACCATGGTTGTTCCCCAACTGACTCTCACCAGCATTATTACATTACTATTGGATAGCAACACCAGTTGGACTTGGTTGTCCAACTGGTGTTGCTATCCAATAGTAATGTAATGATGTTGGTGAGAGTCAGTTGGGGAACCACCATGGTCACAAAGGTCGCATTAGTGATTGTTGAGGGGGTGGGCTCAGGACAGCAGGAAGGGGGCCTTCAGCAGAACATGTAGAAGGGTCCTCCTATGGGACCGTAAGGCTCGGCTCACAGCTTCGTGTTTTTTTAATGCTTTGCAGAAACGCACTACAGTCCATCCAACAAGGTTTTCTATGGGACACGTTCACATCTATGCGTTTTTTTTGGAAAGGGTCAGGGACATTTTTTTTTTTTAAGACTGCATTGGCGTTTTCGAATTGCAGTCAGATTTGCCGCAATTTCAAAGCGCCGGGGTGGGAATGACAAACCATAGAACGCACATTTATTTGAAAGGCACCTAAAATCGCAGTGCGGTTCTGCCACGATCGCCGCATGATAAATCACGCTGCAGTCGCGGCAACCCGCATCCCGTGAAGCTCGTCGCCCCTACAAAAAGTTCAGGAGCTATGTTTGGGGCGACATGCTTCACGCAATGCGGGGAGCCAGGATTCCAGCGCGATTTATGGGGGTATAACCGGACCGCGATTTTAGGTGCTGTTAAGATGAATGGTATCTCAAATGTGCGTTCTGCGATTTGTCATTCACATTGCGGCGCTTTGAAATTGCGGGCAGAATCGCACCCAAGATGCAGAAAAGTCGCGCAGGAACTTTTTTTTTTTCCGTGTTGCTGTGACTTGAGTCGCATTGATTAGGACGGCACCCTTTGAAATGAATGGTGTTTTGATTTGTCGTGCGACTTGTGTCTCACAAGTCGCATGATAAGTCGCAGCAGTGTGAACCAGGGTTTATAAAGGGCTCTGCGACAGGAGTAAAGTACCCTGGGATCCGTGGGAAGGGCCCCCGGGCTCAGGGGAAAGGGCCCGGGGATTAGTGGGAAAACCCCCCGGGCTCAGTGGGAAGGACCCCAGGCCTAGAGGGAAGGACCCTGGGATCAGTGGAAAGGGCCCCCTGGCTCAGAGGGAAGGGCTCAGGGATCAGTGGGAAGGGCCCCCCGGCTCAGAGGGAAGGGCTCAGGGATCATTGGGAAGGGCCCCCCGGCTGAGAGGGAAGGGCTCGGGGATCAGTGGGAAGGACCCCCCAGCTCAGAGGGAAGGGCTCGGGGATCAGTGGGAAGGGCCCCCCGGCTCAGAGGGAAGGGCTCGGGGATCAGTGGGAAGGGCTAAGGGATCAGTGGGAAGGGCCCCCCGGCTCAGAGGGAAGGGCTCTGGGATCAGTGGGAAGGGCCCCCCGGCTCAGAGGGAAGGGCTCGGGGATCAGTGGGAAGGGCCCCCCGGCTCAGAGGGAAGGGCTCTGGGATCAGTGGGAAGGGCCCCCCGGCTCAGAGGGAAGGGCTCGGGGATCAGTGGGAAGGGCCCCCCGGCTCAGAGGGAAGGGCTCGGGGATCAGTGGGAAGGGCCCCCCGGCTCAGAGGGAAGGGCTTGGGGATCAGTGGGAAGGGCCCCCCGGCTCAGAGAGAAGGGCTCGGGGATCAGTGGGAAGGGCCCCCCGGCTCAGAGGGAAGGGCTCGGGGATCAGTGGGAAGGGCCCCCCAGCTCAGAGGGAAGGGCTCGGGGATCAGTGGGAAGGGCCCGCCGGCTCAGAGGGAAGGGCTCGGGGATCAGTGGGAAGGGCCCCCCGGTTCAGAGAGAAGGGCTCGGGGATCAGTGGGAAGGGCCCCCCGGCTCAGAGGGAAGGGCTCGGGGATCAGTGGGAAGGGCCCCCCAGCTCAGAGGGAAGGGCTCGGGGATCAGTGGGAAGGGCCCCCCGGCTCAGAGGGAAGGGCTCGGGGATCAGTGGGAAGGGCCCCCCGGCTCAGAGGGAAGGGCTCGGGGATCAGTGGGAAGGGCCCCCCGGCTCAGAGGGAAGGGCTCGGGGATCAGTGGGAAGGGCCCCCCGGCTCAGAGGGAAGGGCTCGGGGATCAGTGGGAAGGGCCCCCCGGCTCAGAGTGAAGGGCCCGGGGATCAGTGGGAAGGAACCCAGGATCAGTGGGAATGGCCCCAGGCCTAGAGAGAAGGACCCTGGGTTTAGAGGAACTTTATGTGTCGTAAGTCGCATGATAAGTGGCAGCAGTGTAAACCAGGATTTATAAGGGCTCAGCAACAGGAGTAAAGAGCCCCAGGATCAAAGGAAAGGGCCCCAGGGTTTTGTAGGGAAGGACCCAGGGATCAGTGAGAAGGGCCCCAGGCCTAGAGGGGGTGGGGCCCCCTGGCTTAAAGGAAAGGACCCGGGGATCAGTGAAAAGGGCCCCAGGCCTAGAGGGAAGGGCCCCTTGGTATGGAGAATAGGACCCCAGGATCAGTGGGAAGGGCCCCAGGGCTCTGAGGGACTTTATGTGTCGCAAATAGCATGATAAGTCGCAGCAGTGTGAGCAAGGGTTTCTAAAGGGCTCAGCTACAGGAGTAAAGGGCCCCAGGATCAGTGGAAAATGCCCCTGGGCTCAGAAGGAAGGGCCAAGGGATCAGTTGGTAGGGCCCCTGGGCTCAGAGGGAAGGACCCAAGGATCAGTGGGAAGGGTCTCCATGCTCAGAGGGAAGAACCATGGGGATCAGTGGGAAGGGAAGGGTCCCCATGCTCAGAGGGAAGGGCCCCAGGATCAGTGGGAAGGGCCCCAGGCCTAGAGGGAACGACCCCAGGATCAGTAAGAAGGGCCCCAGGCCTAGAGGGAAGGGCCCCGGGCTCAGAGGGACTAAATGTGTCACAAGTTGCATGATAAGTCGCAGCACTGTGTACCAGGGTTTATAAAGAGCTCAGCGACAAGAGTAAAGGGCCCCAGGATCAGTGGAAAGGGCCCCCTGGCTCAGAGGGAAGGACCCTGGGATCAGTGGGAAGGACCCGTAGGCCTAGAGGGAAGGGTCTCGGCCTAGAGGGAAGGGCCCCAGGCTCAGAGGGAGGGGCCTCGGCCTAGAGGGAAGGGCCCCGGTGCTCTGAGGGAAGGACCTCGGGATCACTGAAAAGGGCCCTAGGCCTACATGGAGGGCCCCGGGCTCAAAGGGAAGGGCCCCAGGGCTTGGAAGAAAAGACCCCAGGATCAATGGGAAGGGCCCCCGGCTCAGAGGGAAAGAGCCCCGGGCTCAGGGGGAAGGACCTCTAGATCAGTCGGAAGGGCCCCAGGCCTAGAGGAAAGGGCCCCGGGCACACTGGAAAGAATCCCCAGGACCAGAGGAAAGGGCCCCTTCAGCGGCCAGGGGGGCATTTAATATTTTCTTGCACTAGGGTCCTGAAGGTTACTAGGCAGGCAGATTCTACACCCCGGCAGATCTCTGCTGTTTTCTTGGTTTGTGGTGCAAAACTTCAAGAAGAAGAACCAAAGCGCCTAACGACTGGTCCATAGTCCAGATACAGTTTTACTCCAGGAAAGGTCAAAGGCACAATAAAAGGACAATCCAATGCGTTTTGGGGGTCCTCCATCAGGGTATGAAAAAAGGAACGGTGTATCGGGACTGAATAATGAATGTGGAGTTTGGTTGAGGAGGGATTATGGTGTGGGGGTGTTTTTCAGGGGTTGGGTTTGGCCCCTTAGTTCCAGTGAAGGGAACTCTGAAGGCGTCAGCATTCCAAGACATTTTGGACAATTTCATGCTCCCAACTTTGTGGGAGGAGTTTGGGGATGGCCCCTTCCTGTTCCAACATGACTGCGCACCAGTGCACAAAGCAAGGTCCATAAAGACATGGATGAGCGAGTTTGGGGTGAAGAAACTTGGCTGGCCTGACCTCAACCCAATGGAAAACCTTTGGGTTGAATTAGAGTGGAGATTGTGAGCCAGACCTTCTCATCCAACATCAGTGCCTGACCTCACAAATGTGCTTCTGGAAGAATGGTCAAACATTCCCATAGACACTCCTAAACCTTGTGGACGGCCTTCCCAGAAGAGTTGAAGCTGTTATAGCTGCAAAGGGTGGAGCCAACTCAATATTGAACCCTACGGACTAAGACTGGGATGCCATTAAAGTTGATGTGTGTGTAAAGGAAGGCGTCCCAATACTTTTGATGTGTGTGTAAAGGCCGGCGTCCCAATACTTTTGATGTGTGTGTAAAGGCGGGCGTCCCAATACTTTTGATGTGTGTGTAAAGGCCGGCGTCCCAATACTTTTGATGTGTGTGTAAAGGCCGGCGTCCCAATACTTTTGGGAATAGAAGGTCACCTGGTTCTGTTTTTTTGTTAGTAACTTCTTCTACAACACAACCGATAACAATGGGTTGTAAATGAGATGATTGACAGGAGGTGCAACCGCCCTGCAGGGTGAAACAAAGGTTGCCCCGGGGATATCGCAGACCGAGGGTAACAATTCTCTTCATTCTCCACTCCTCGATTTACCAAGAAAATGTAAAAATATAAAACCTGTGTGCAAAAATGACGTGTGTGCAAATGTTAGTAAAACATTCCCCTTTACTCGGAATTAGAGGATACATTGTAGCTCCAGCTGGAGTTCTGGATAGAAGGCCTGGAATATCGACCAAGCCTTTATTTCCATCTGTGTCCCTGTGGGGACCCCCATTATGTCCTTACCTGGTGACACTCATTCTCCTCATGTCCTTACCTGGTGACACCCATTCTCCCCATGTCCTTACCTAGTGACACCCATTCTCCCCATGTCCTTACCTAGTGACACCCATTCTCCCCATGTCCCTACCTGGTCACACCCATTCTCCCCATGTCCCTACCTGGTGACATCTATTCCCCCCATGTCCTTACCTGGTGACACCCATTCTCCTCATGTCCTTACCTGGTGACACCCATTCTCCTCATGTCCTTACCTGGTGACACCCATTCTGCTCATGTCCTTACCTGGTGACACCCATTCTCCTCATGTCCTTACCTGGTGACACCCATTCTGCTCATGTCCCTACCTGGTGACACCCATCCCCCCATGTCCCTTCCTGGTGACACCCATTCTCCTCATGTCCTTACCTGGTGACACCCATTCTCCTCATGTCCTTACCTGGTGACACCCATTCTGCTCATGTCCTTACCTGGTGACACCCATTCTCCTCATGTCCCTACCTGGTGACACCCATCCCCCCATGTCCCTTCCTGGTGACACCCATTCTCCTCATGTCCTTACCTGGTGACACCCATTCTCCTCACGTCCTTACCTGGTGACACCCATTCTCCTCATGTCCTTACCTGGTGACACCCATTCTCCTCACGTCCTTACCTGGTGACACCCATTCTCCTCATGTCCTTACCTGGTGACACCCACTCCCCTCATGTCCCTACCTGGTGACACCCATCCCCCCATGTCCCTTCCTGGTGACACCCATTCTCCTCATGTCCCTACCTGGTGACACCCATCCCCCCATGTCCCTACCTGGTGACACCCATCCCCCCATGTCCCTACCTGGCAACACCCATTCCCCTCATGTCCTTACCTGGTGACACCCACTCCCCTCATGTCCCTACCTGGTGACACCCATCCCCCCATGTCCCTACCTGGTGACACCCATCCCCCCATGTCCCTACCTGGCAACACCCATTCCCCTTATGTCCTTACCTGGTGACACCCATCCCCCCATGTCCCTACCTGGCGACACCCATTCCCTTCATATCCTTACCTGGTGACATCCACTCCCCTAATGTCTTTACCGGGTGACACCCATCCCCCCATGTCCCTACCTGGTGACATCCATTCCCCTCATTTCTGGTCTCAGTACCACCCATGCTGTTCATTTCCTGTCTTGGTGACACCCATTCTCCTCATGTCCTTACCTGGTGACACCCATTCTTCTCATGTCCTTACCTGGTGACACCCATTCTTCTCATGTCCTTACCTGGTGACACCCATTCCCCTCATGTCCCTACCTGGTGACACCCATTCCCCTCATGTTCTTACCTGGTGACACCCATTCTCCCCATGTCCTTACCTGGTGACACCCATTCCCCTCATATCCTTACCTGGTGACACTCATTCCCCTCATGTCCTTACCTGGTGACACTCATTCCCCTCATGTCCTTACCTGGTGACACCCATTCCCCTCATGTCCTTACCTGGTGACACCCATTCCTCTCATGTCCTTACCTGGTGACACCCATTCTCCTGATGTCCTTACCTGGTGACACCCATTCCCCTCATGTCCCTACCTGGTGACACCCATTCCCCTCATGTCCCTACCTGGTGACACCCATTCCACTTATGTCCTTCCCTGGTGACAGCCATTCCCCTCATGTCCCTACCTGGTGACACCCATTCCCCTCATGTCCCTACCTGGTTACACCCATTCCCCTCATGACCTTACCTGGTGACACCCATTCCCTTCATATCCTTACCTGGTGACACCCTTTCTTCTCATGTCCCTACCTAGTGACACCCATTCCCCTCATATCCTTGCCTGGTGACACCCATTCTCCTCATGTCCTTACCTGGTGACATTCATTCCCTCATGTCCCTACCTGGTGACACCCATTCTCCTCATGTCCCTACCTGGTGACACCCATTCCCCTCATGTCCTTACCTGGTGACACCCATTCTCCTCATGTCCTTACCAGGTGACACCCATTCCCCTCATGTCCTTACCTGGTGACACACATTCTCCTCATGTCCTTACCTGGTGACACCCATTCCCCTCATGTCCTTACCTGGTGACACCCATTCCCATCATGTCCTTACCTGGTGACACCCATTCCTCTCATGTCCTTACCTGGTGACACCCATTCTCCTGATGTCCTTACCTGGTGACACCCATTCCCCTCATATCCTTGCCTGGTGACACACATTCTCCTCATGTCCTTACCTGGTGACACCCATTTCTCTCATGTCCTTACCTGGTGACACCCATTTCCCTCATGTCCTTACCTGGTGACACCCATTCCCCTCATGTCCTTACCTGGTGACACCCATTCTCCTCATGTCCTTACCTGGTGACACCCATTCTCCTCATGTCCTTACCTGGTGACACCCATTCTCCTCATGTCCTTACCTGGTGACACCCATTCTCCTCATGTCCTTACCTGGTGACACCCATTCCCCTCATGTCCCTACCTGGTGACACCCATTCCCCTCATGTCCCTACCTGGTGACACCTATTCCCCTCATGTCCCTACCTGGTGACACCCATTCCCCTCATGTCCCTACCTGGTGACACCCATTCCCCGCATGTCCTTACCTGGTGACACCCATTCCCTTCATATCCTTACCTGGTGACACCCTTTCTTCTCATGTCCCTACCTGGTGACACATTTTCCCCTTATGTCCCTAACTGGTGACACCCATTCCCCTCATGTCCCTACCTGGTGACACCTATTCCCCTCATGTCCCTACCTGGTGACACCCATTCCCCTCATGTCCTTGCCTGGTGACACCCATTCCCCTCATGTCCCTACCTGGTGACACCCATTCCCCTCATGTCCCTACCTGGTAACACCCATTCTCCTCATGTCCTTACCTGGTGACACCCATTCCCCTGATGTCCTTACCTGGTGACACCCATTCCCCTGATGTCCTTACCTGGTGACACCCATTCCCTTCATATCCTTACCTGGTGACACCCTTTCTTCTCATGTCCCTACCTGGTGACACATTTTCCCCTCCTGTCCCTACCTGGTGACACCCATTCCCCTCATGTCCCTACATGGTGACACCCATTCCCCTCATGTCCCTACCTGGTGACACTCATTCTCCTCATGTCCCTACCTGGTGACACCTATTCCCCTCATGTCCCTACCTGGTGACACCCATTCCCCTCATGTCCCTACATGGTGACACCCATTCCCCTCATGTCCCTACCTGGTGACACTCATTCCCCTCATGTCCTTACCTGGTGACACCTATTCCCCTCATGTCCCTACCTGGTGACACCCTTTCCCCTCATGTCCCTACCTGGTGACACCCATTCCCTTCATATCCTTACCTGGTGACACCCATTCCCCTCATGTCCCTACCTGGTGACACCCATTCCCCTCATGTCCCTACCTGGTGTCACCCATTCCCCTCATGTCCCTACCTGGTGACACCTATTCC
This sequence comes from Pelophylax lessonae, assembly GCF_965119305.1. Taxonomy (NCBI): domain Eukaryota; kingdom Metazoa; phylum Chordata; class Amphibia; order Anura; family Ranidae; genus Pelophylax; species Pelophylax lessonae. The sequence continues at coordinate 3,721,173 of NC_138780.1, forward strand.
CCTCATGTCCCTACCTGGTGACACCCATTCCCCTCATGTCCCTACATGGTGACACCCATTCCCCTCATGTCCCTACCTGGTGACACCCATTCCCCTCATGTCCCTACCTGGTGACACCTATTCCCCTCATGTCCCTACCTGGTGACACCCATTCCCCTCATGTCCCTACATGGTGACACCCATTCCCCTCATGTTCCTACCTGGTGACACTCATTCTCCTCATGTCCCTACCTGGTGACACCCATTCTTCTCATGTGCCTACCTGGTGACACCCATTCCGTTCATATCCTTACCTGGTGACACCCTTTCTTCTCATGTCCCTACCTGGTGACACATTTTCCCCTCCTGTCCCTACCTGGTGACACCCATTCCACTTATGTCCTTCCCTGGTGACAGCCATTCCCCTAATTTCTGGTCTCAGTGACACCCATTCCCTCATGTCCTTAGACCCCAGATCGCTCCATAAAGAGGACCGGTCATGCCTGATTCCTATTACGAGGGATGTTTACATTCCTTGTAGTAGGAATAAAAGTGATTAAAAAAAATAATAATTTTAAGGAAAAGTGTAAAAATTAAAATGAAATAAACAATAAAAAAAAAAATAAAAAAAAAATTAAAGCACCCCCGTCCTCTCGTGATTTTTTTTCTTCTTTTTTCTAAATCTCAGGCTTTCAATATATCACTGCAGAGAGGACCTGTCATTCCCTATTCGGCTATTCCTATTACAAGGGATGTTTACATTCCTTTTAATAGGAATAAAAGTGATTAAAAAAAGGGAAAGTGTAAAAACTAAAAAATGTAAATGAAATAAACACTAAAAAAAAAAAAAACATTTAAAACGCCCGTCCCCTCGTGCTTTTCTTTTTTTTTTTTTTTCAATCTTTGGCTTTCAAATTCTCGCTGTAGAGAGGACCTGACATGTCCTATTCCTATTACAAGGGATGTTTACATTCCTTTCTAATAGGAATAAAAGTGAATAATAAAAAAAAAAAAAAAAAAAAAAAAAAAAGGGAAAGTGTAAAAATGTATAAATTTAAATGAAATAAACATTAAAAAAAATAAAAAAAATTAAAGCACCCCTGTCCTCTCATGCTTTTTCTTCTTTCAATCTCAGGCTTTCAAAATATCGATGTAGAGAGGACCGGTCTTGCCCTATTCTATTACTTGTAATAGGAATAAAATTGATTAAAAAAAAAAAAAAAGGAAAGTGTAAAAATTAAAAAAATGTAAATGAAATAAACAATAAAAAAAAAAGTGATTTAAAAAAAAGGAAAGTGTAAAAATTAAAAAATGTAAATGAAATAAACAATAAAAAAAAAAAAGTGATTTAAAAAAAAAAGGAAAGTGTAAAAATTAAAAAATGTAAATGAAATAAACAATAAAAAAAAAAAAAAATTTAAAACGCCCGTCCCCTCGTGCTTTTCTTTTTTTTTTTTCAATCTTTGGCTTTCAAATTCTCGCTGTAGAGAGGACCTGACATGTCCTATTCCTATTACAAGGGATGTTTACATTCCTTTCTAATAGGAATAAAAGTGAATAATAAAAAAAAAAAAAAAAAGGGAAAGTGTAAAAATGTATAAATTTAAATGAAATAAACATTAAAAAAAATAAAAAAATTAAAGCACCCCTGTCCTCTCATGCTTTTTCTTCTTTCAATCTCAGGCTTTCAAAATATCGCTGTAGAGAGGACCGGTATTGCCCTATTCTATTACTTGTAATAGGAATAAAATTGATTAAAAAAAAAAAAAAGGAAAGTGTAAAAATTAAAAAATGTAAATGAAATAAACAATAAAAAAAGTGATTTAAAAAAAAAAAGGAAAGTGTAAAAATTAAAAAATGTAAATGAAATAAACAATAAAAAAAAGTGATTTAAAAAAAGGAAAGTGTAAAAATTAAAAAATGTAAATGAAATAAACAATAAAAAAAAAGTGATTTAAAAAAAAAGGAAAGTGTAAAAATTAAAAAATGTAAATGAAATAAACAATAAAAAAAAAGTGATTTAAAAAAAAAGGAAAGTGTAAAAATTAAAAAATGTAAATGAAATAAACAATAAAAAAAAGTGATTTAAAAAAAAAGGAAAGTGTAAAAATTAAAAAATGTAAATGAAATAAACAATAAAAAAAAAGTGATTTAAAAAAAAGGAAAGTGTAAAAATTAAAAAATGTAAATGAAATAAACAATAAAAAAAAGTGATTTAAAAAAAAAAAGGAAAGTGTAAAAATTAAAAAATGTAAATGAAATAAACAATAAAAAAAAAGTGATTTAAAAAAAAGGAAAGTGTAAAAATTAAAAAATGTAAATGAAATAAACAATAAAAAAAAAGTGATTTAAAAAAAAAGGAAAGTGTAAAAATTAAAAAATGTAAATGAAATAAACAATAAAAAAAGTGATTTAAAAAAAAAGGAAAGTGTAAAAATTAAAAAATGTAAATGAAATAAACAATAAAAAAAAGTGATTTAAAAAAAAAAAAGGAAAGTGTAAAAATTAAAAAATTTAAATGAAATAAACAATAAAAAAAAGTGATTTAAAAAAAAAGGAAAGTGTAAAAATTTAAAAAATGTAAATGAAATAGACAATAAAAAAAAAGTGATTTAAAAAAAAAAAGGAAAGTGTAAAAATTAAAAATTTTAAATAACTAAACAATATAAAAAAAACGGAAAATTGATATCAAATACTTACCGTAATTTTCCTTTCCTGATGGACTCCATGGCAGCATACATTCGGGTAGGCTCCGCCTCCTCTCCTACCTCATAGGACCCCACTCCCATAAATCTTTGCTCCCTTTCAGCATCAGTGTTCTGTAACTAGCCTACTCAGGAATTGGGAGGGGACTCCTGCTGCCATGGAGTCCATCAGGAAAGGAAAATTACGGTAAGTATTTGATATCAATTTTCCGTTTTCCTGACAGACTCCATGGCAGCATACGTTCGGGAAATAACTCGCTATACACTCCCGGGTGGGAAGATGCTGAACAAAGAAAACTTTAATTGGCACTGTCAACTGACAAAATTTGAACGCCAAAGTTAACTGAAGATAAGGCAGCAGGTTCAACACAGTAAAGTGTAAGGAAGGTATTGACAGATGACCAAGCGGCTGCTTTGCAGATCACATCAGGCGCGACGTGTTTAGAAACTGCCCAGGATGTAGCAATGCTTCTGGTAGAATGAGCCGTAATCGCCTCTGGAGGAGCCAAGCCTTTTGCTCTATATGCCCATTGTATAGCCTGGACAATCCATGCAGCCACCGCTCTCGAAGAAGCACGCATTCCTTTCTTATTCCCATGGAGAAGAACAAACAGGAAATCCGATTGACGGAAGGAGGATGTGGCCTCTAAGTATTGACTCAGAGTGTCACCTACATCTAAAAGGATGGACTAAGGATTCTTCATTTGTTCTGAAGGTGGGAAGAACTATCTCAGAATTTTCGTGGAAGACAGATGTTACTTTAGGGTTTGACCCCAGCATAGGGATTAGGACCACTCTGTCCTGAAAGAAGGTCAGAAAAGGCTCTTTGCAGCCCAGATTGTGTATCTCCGAGACCCTCTTAGCAGAGGTGATAGCCACCAGAAATACCGTCTTCAGCGTAAGCTCTCTGACAGACATGGAAGCAACCTCTTTTGAAGCAAAGAAGTCCAGGACCAACGGAAGATCCCATTTCGGGAATCTAGGCTTTCTCTGTGGCCTTAGCCTGACTGCGCCCTTAAAAAACTGTTGGATAAGTTGATGTCTTGCCCACTGAATTCCGGTGAAAGCAGAGATGGCAGAAACTTGCACCCGGAGAGAACTAACCGAGAGGGACAGATCTAAACCAGACTGCAGGAAACTCAAGATTTGTTGAATGGTAGGTACACCTGCTGGACCCAAACTCTGGGCTTGATGACTCAAAAACCTTGCCCAGATCCTCTCATACACCCTGTTGGTGCTAGCCCTTCTCGAGCTCATGAGAGTGGGAATCACTTCTTCTGGACATCCGAGGGCCTCCAGCCTCTCCCTCTCAAGAACCAGACCTTGAGATATAGACGCGCAGGGCATGGATGTAGAGTAGGCCCCCTGCGATAGAAGGTCTGGCCTGAGAGGCAGAGGGATCGGATCCCTGAAGCTGAGAAGGGACAGCAGAGGAAACCAAGGCCTGTTGGGCCAGAAGGGAACTATCGCTATGACCTCTACTTCCTCCATCTTCAGTCTCCGAAGGAATTGGAGTACTATTGGCACCGGTGGAAAGGCATAGGCAACCTGGAAGTTCCATCTGTCCGTGAGGGCATCCACTCCGAAGGCTCGAGGATCCCTGAACCTCGTATAATACTTCCGAAGTTTTTTGTTGTGTGGACTCGCAAAGAGATCCACCTCCGGTGAGACTCCGAGAGACAGAACCCAATTGAACACCTCCTGATGGAGGGACCACTCGTTGTTGTCCAATTGAAATCTGGACAGGAAGTCTGCTTCCGTATTCAACACCCCCGGGACAAAGACCGCTGAGAGGTTGGCCAGGTGTTGCTGGGCCCAAGACATAATTGGATCTGTTTCCTGGAGTAGAGACATGCTGCGGGTTCCACCTTGCCTCTTGACGTATGCCACTGCCGTGGTGTTGTCCAACCTGAGTAACACTGAGGCCCCCTGAGTCAGATGGTGAAAAGCCTGGAGGGCTTTGAAGGCGGCTCGTAGCTCTAGGATGTTGGATACCACTCAGTGACTGGAGAAATTCCACCTGCCTTGTGCCACTTCTGAGAGGCAGTGAGCTCCCCAGCCGGTACTGCTGGCATCGGAGGTTATCGTCACCCAGGAAATTGGAGCAATTGAGTGGCAGTTGGTTAGATTCGCACGGCGTAACCACCAAGGAAGACAACCTTTCATGAATGGTGTTAGGTAAATAATCTGTGACAGGTTCTCTGTCGTCCACTGATGGAGAAACCCCTTCTGAAATGGCCTCAGCCTCCACAGAGCCCACTTCACCATGGGCGAGGTAGCCACTAGAGTCCCTACCACCTTTAGACACTGACGAGCAGTGAGATGGGAGGCAGCGAGAGTGAGAGCCACCCTGCTCTGGACTACTGGAATTTTCTCTTCTGGTAGAGATATGGTGCAATTCAACGTGTTGAACAGTGCTACGAGAAATACCAGGGACTGTGTGGGCACCAGATGGCTTTTCTCCAAATTCAGAATCCACCCGAACTCCCGAAGAGTAAGGATCACCTGCTCCAAATGTATCAGTAGCTGGGACCTGTCCTGGGACAGAAGAAGGAGATCGTCCAGATAATGATGTAATCTGATACCTCTGGTTCTGATGAGAGCCACGATTGCCAACAACGTCTTGGAGAAGGTGCGAGGCGAAGTCGAGAGCCCAAAGGGAAGACATGTAAATTGCATGTGGACATGATTGACAGCAAACCGGAGGAACTGATGATACTCTTTTGCCACAGGAACGTGAAAGTACGCATCTTTTAGGTCTATTGATGCCAACCAATCTCCTGGGAGAACCGAATGCTGTATTGTGATTAGGGACTCCATCTTGAATCTCTCTCGACGGATAGATCTGTTGAGATATGTGAGATCTATTACCGGGCGCCATGTGCCGTTCTTTTTCTGGACGAGGAAGAGAGGCGAATATACTCCCTGACCCCTTTCCTCTTCGGGAACTAGTATGACAGCTCGCTGATCCAGTAGGGTATCCACATAACTGAGAAGAACCTTCTTCTTTTCTGCTGCAGGAGGAAGGGAAGTTGCAACGAACCTGGGTTTGGGAACGTTGTTGAACGCCCAAGAGTGCCCTTGGGACACAACATTTAAAACCCAGGGATCCTGGATCGAGGCCGCCCAGACGTCCCGAAATTGGAGCAACCTGGCCCCTACCGGAACAGACTGGACAGCCCAACCTCAAAAGGATTTGGTGGCCTCCTGGTCACCGGACGAAGGGCCTTTGGGACCTTTCTGAAAGGAGGTCTGTCTTGACTTCCAGTTTCTCCCGTAGGATTTTCCTGGTCTGTAGCTGCGCGCTTCCCTAGAGCGATTAGTGTTTTGTCTCCTTGGGAAAGAGCGCTTTTGAGTGCTTGGGTGTTTGTCCTGAGGAAGGAACCCGGATTTTCCACCCGTGGCCCGGGTTATGGCTGCATCCAATTTATTCCCAAAGAGGGAAGAGCCCTCAAAGGGAATCCTACACCATGCTTGTCTAGAGGCAGCATCGGCAACCCAAGGCCGAAGCCAAAGGGCACGTTTGGCCGTAACGGAGGCCAGCATAACCCGGGCCAAGAGGTGAATGGTGTCCAAGGAAGCCTCCCCCAAGAAGCCAGCAACCATCTTCAGCTCCTGGATAGGAGAGCTTTGAAGCACTTCCTCCAAAACTCCTCCAAGAGTATCTTCGAGGGCATTAACCCAAACCTCCATGGCCTTGGAAATTGTAGCCAAAGCCATTGCTGGCTTACAGGCCATGCCGACTGATAGATATGCTCGTTTAAGATCAGCGTCAATCCTCCGATCCAAAGGATCTCTAAATGATGCTGTATCCTCCATTGGGAGAGTGACGTGTTTCGCCAGACGCATCACTGCGGCATCCACACTAGGAGACGACTCCAAATATTTCACCTTTTCCTGTTTAAAAGGATAGAGCTTCGCTACTTTAGTGGTCATGGAATTTTTCCTTTCCACTTTGCTCCATTCTTCAGACATTATGTCTCCCAGTTCCTCTAGAAATGGGAAATTCAAGCGCTCTTTGCATAACTGCCTGAAATATTTCTTCTGCTTAGGAGAAGAGACAGCAGGATCCTCCCAATCAAGGGCCTCTCTCACCGCTTTAACTAACGGGGACACGAGGGCAAACTCAAATCCAGTACCGGAGTCATCCGAATCGGAATCGGACTCTGACGGGAGAATAGATGGATGGCTGGGTTGGGAAGACTCAAATGGATCTTGAACCGACAAATCTCTGTCAGGAGAGCGTGACGGACCTGCAGAAGTGCTTGGCTTATGCAACTCAGCAAGAGAGTCCTTTAAAACTCTACGCACCAATATGTTGGTCCGTTTTTTCCCTTTCACCCGTAGCTTGGGTATAACAGGGTTTACACAAGGAGGAACCGTCTGGTATCAGGGTACGGCAACCCCAGCATTTTTTCCCCTGCGGGCGTTCTGAGCTGCCATGGTGCGAGGAAGACTGGCCCTCACGTCCCCTGCCATGGGAGGAGCTGCGCTTAGATTTAGATGAGGAGCGCCGGTGCTGCGTATTTGAATGACTGTCTTCGCTGCGTGTGCGGGGCTGTTGATCAGACCTAAGAGAGCTGAGACAGACACATACAGGCAAGCCATAAGAAAAAATGAAAGAGACACAGAGCATTTAAACTGTCAAAACCAGCACATACCTAGAAAGAGCAGGCTGGCCACTAGGGGGCGGCGATGAGTCCATAGCTCGAGTAATCTCAATGGTGCAACTAGATAGAGATAAGTATCCTAATAGGAAGAGGACATAACCATCAGTTCCAGCACCCAAAAAGCAAGACCCCCAGGGGAAGGAATCTTCTTACCTTAACCACAGGACCGGAGTCTGGGGGAGGCTACCGATATGCCGACCTTCCCACCAGCTCTGGTCTGATCGTAGGTTTAAATAGACCGCCGGACCCGCGACGCGCCGTATTGCGCAACCGCATGCGCGACGATTCCAATACTCGGCGCGTACTGCGCATGCTCAGATGCGCCGGACAACCCGGAAGTAGCGGAAAAGACCGTGGTGGCTGCCATGAAGCACAACAAGTAAGTTCTAAGCCGAAAAACTAGCAACACTAGAGCAATAACAATAAAAACACCCTAGACACGAGCAGAAATAAAAAAGGCACTATAGAAGGAAGATAAATATGAAAATGAGGAATAAGAAATGGTCCCATATAAGGGCTTACCAACCTCCGATAGCATAACCGAGTCCAGGAGACGCAACACCGGCTTGTGCCTTCAGGCAATAAAGGGCCACCCGCAGCAGCAGGGCTCTCTCGGCCAAACCACATAGCTCCTGCTAAGGGTCTCTTCCATTGCCCCCTCCATACCCCGCTAAGAGCCAGGGCTTATCGGAGACTCCAAAACTCAGTCTGCCACCGATATACAGGACCAGATAGTAGGAACATCAGACATATGTATGAGGAGGACGTTTTTGTGGGTGATGGGGACCAGCCCCACACTGTATAGTGAGGAAAACCGTTGTTTAGTTTAGCGCCAGGCGGCAAGGATTTATTTTATTGTTTTGTTGTTTTTGTATCTTTGCAAACCACTGCTGAAATAAAGCTGGCAATCCACCAGACTTTAAAGAAACTACCTGCGTGCTGGCCTTAAGTTCCTGTGAAAGGTGATCCCTGTGAGCTAATCTCCCACAATATATATATATACATTTTTTTTTTTTAGCAGAGACCCTAGAGAATAAAATAGGGGTCGTTGCAATATTTTATGTTTTTGCGCAGCGGTTTTTCAAACGCAATTTTTTGGGAAAAAATTAACTTCAGTGATTAAAAAAAAATATAAACAGTTAGCCCGATCCTTTTGTACAATGTGAAAGATGATGTCATGCCGAGTAAATAAATACCCAACATGTCAGGCTTTAAAATTTAGCACGCTCGTGGAATGGTGACAAACTACGGTACTTAAAAATCTCCATAGGTGACATTTTAAAAATTTTTATTGGTTACCAGTTTAGAGTTACAGAGGAGGTCTAGCACTAGAATTATCGCTCTCGCTCCAGCGATCGTGGCGATACCTCACATGTGTGGTTTGAACACCGTTCACATTTGTGGCCGCTTTGGCGCATGAGCACGGAGGAATGGTGCACTTTAATTTTTTTTTTTCCCTGTTTATTTTTTATTTTTACACTGTCCCTAAAAAAAATAAAATAAAATCTGATCACTTTTATTGCTGTCACAAAGAATGTAAATATCCCATGTGACAGTTATAGACAGTGACAGGTACTCTTTATTGGAGGGATCAGGGGGTCCAAAAGACCCCAAACCCCTCCTCTGCAGTTGAAAGTATTCAAAACGCTAAGATCGGTGTTTTTTGAATACTTCGTATTTTTTTTAAAACTGGCACCAATGGCTGCAGAGAAAACAGGAAGTGACGTTGTGACGTTGTGACGTCGTGACGTCGCTTCCGGGTTACTACATCGGAGACCTGATCAAAGCCAATTCCGGCTTTGCTCGGGTTTCCGGCCAGCCCACAGACATGCCGGCTGGCAGTGGCGGCTGGTGCTCCATGGGCCAGGGGGGGGCGGCAGACGGACCGCACCATTACCCCCCCCCCAGACCACACCAGGCCGCACACTATACCCCCTCCCCAGGACCACAACAGGACCACCCCCCCGGCTCACTCACCCTGCCTGGACATCTGGACATGTGCAGCAGCAAATGGCTTCTCCTTTCGGCCAATTGGGAAACGGGTCTCAGGACCCAATTCCTGATTGGCCAGGAGGAGGATCCATGTGACAATAGCGAATATTCATTCGCTATTGTCACACAACTGGGTGGGCTAAGGGCGCAGTGCTCTGTGCCCCGAGCCTACCCTTTTTTTTTTTTTTTTTTAGCCTATTAGAGCCTCTGGCTCTAATCACATGGTTAAAATAAAAAGCCCCATTGAACTCCATGCGTCCGTCGCCCTGCATGTAGATTAGGGGGCCGGACGCATTGATGGGGGGGGGGGGCGGTCGTCGGCTCCAAAAAATAGTACTGGGGTGATGCCTGCAGCTAAAACCACGTACAGGTATGCAATTTTGCGGCAAGTGGTTAAAATGGTCCATTCCAATTTGGAAATGGGGTTGTACAGCAAGTTCCACTGTGCCTCAACCCCTCAACAGCCAATCACTGATCAGCCGATCGAAAGTGATTGCTGATTTGGTGTCTTACTGTACTGTAGTGTGTATACTTTGCCCCAGATGGGCCAAGGCCAGTGGTAAGAAACTGCCCCACCTTAGAATGGTGCTGTGTCCCTCTTGCCCCCACCGTTTGTTGTTTTTCGATATCTGCCCTATAAAAGCATCTTATGGTAATACATGAGAAATTACTGGCAGGGGAATTCCTAAAATATGAGCCTCACCCCTTGGTGACTTGCGATTCTTCTCACCTAACCTAAATAATAAGGTTCCCCGCCTGGGGGGGCATGTCACCTTTTTCTATTTCAGAGATATTTTGCTGCCTACGACATAGGCAGACAATAAAAAAAACTTTGCAAAGGTTGAGGAACACACAGAAACCTGCTGCTTGCTGGACTGTAGATATCTGCTTCTCCATAAATTACCCGCCGGATTTTGACACTTGGGTCAGAGAGAACAGCCAGATGATCCCCAGGAAGACATATTGCCTGCTGCTCCTTCTCTGTGTCCAGCTGGGGCTTTTAGTGCTTCTGTTCCGCAAGGCACACCAAGAGATGACCAAATTCGGCGTGAGCGTCATTCTAGGCAGTAATGGATCTGAGCCTTGCCCGGTGATCTCATCATATACGAAAGGTCCAATCCTGGTCCAGTTACCAAAATCCCTCAGACTGGAAAACGTGATAAAGGAGAACCCCAATGTGAACAAAGGAGGCCGCTACGAGCCCCCCGACTGTATCTCCAAAAACAAGACCGCCATCGTTATTCCTCACCGGAACAGAGAGGACCACCTCAAATATCTCTTGTACAATCTGCATCCGTTCTTGCAACGCCAACAGCTGAACTACGGCATCTACGTCATCCACCAGGCGGGCAACTTCAGGTTTAACCGCGCTAAACTCATGAACGTTGGCTTTAAAGAAGCCATGAAAGACGAGGCCTGGGATTGCTTGTTCTTCCATGACGTGGACCTCATCCCCGAAGATGATCGCAACCTGTACACTTGTGATGGGTTCCCCAAACACGCTTCTGTTGCCATAGACAAGTTTAATTACACTCTGCCCTACAAGTCCTGCTTTGGGGGCGTCTCTGCATTGACTCCTGAGCAGTATGAAAAGGTTAATGGATTATCGAATAATTACTGGGGCTGGGGCGGCGAGGACGACGACTTTTCATCCCGAATTCATTTCAGAGGCATGAAGATATCACGGCCAACGGCCCTCGTAGGAAGGTATAAAATGTTACGGCATACTCCAGACCAAGGGAACGAGATAAACCCACGACGGTTTTTCCTTCTGAGAAGGACATTAAGGACTTGGAGACAAGACGGCCTGAACTCCCTCAAATATAAACTGCTGTCCAAGGAGCTTCTCCCGCTTTACACCAACGTCACGGTGGATATCGGAACTAATAAACGCGTTCCGTCAAGAAGGTGAGACTGGGACTGGACTTTTACCAATTACTTTGCCCAATTTTCTAGAGTCTTCTCTGTGACTCCATTGGCTTTTACTTATCTCAAGACATTGTAATCTTTATACATCTATCTATCTATATGATTAGTCCAACAAGTCTTGACCATAGTCATGCCTTGATCAGCTGTTGTTGGTCAACCAATCACAGAAAAGTACAATTTTATTTAATTGGTTCGCAATTGATTGTTGTAAATTTTTTTCTCTTGTTCTCTTTATACAAATTTTACAAAAAAAAGCCTTTACCCACCCACCCCTTTTCAACATACAGTACACTATATTACCAAAAGTATTGGGACGCCTGCCTTTACATACACATGAACTTTAATGGCATCCCAGTCTTAGTCCATAGGGTTCAATATTGAGTTGGCCCACCCTTTGCCGCTATAACAGCTTTACCTCTGTCCACAAGGTTTAGGGGTGTGTCTATGAGAATGTTTGACCATTCTTCCAGAAGCGCATTTGTAAAGTCAGCCGCTGATGTTGGACGAGAAGGCATAGGTTGAGGTCAGGACATTTAAATTCCTCCACCCAAAACTCGCTCATCCATGGACCTTGCTTTGTGCACTAGTCTAAATCATTTGGGGGAGGGGAAATTATGTTGTGGGGGTTTTTTTCAGGGGTTAGGCTTGGCCCCTTAGTTCCAGTGAAAGGAACAGCATACATGGCGTCAGCATACCAAGACATTTTGGACAATTTCATGCTCCCAACTTTGTGGGAGGAGTTTGGGGATGGCCCCTTTCTGTTCCAACATGACTGCGCACCAGTGCACAAAGCAAGGTCCATAAAGACATGGATGAGCGAGTTTGGGGTGGAGGAACTTGACTGGCCTGCACAGAGTCCTGACCTCAACCTGTCTTGGAAATGAATGTATGCTTGATGCACAAATAACTCCGTTGCGCTAATAAGTGCACTTTTGGATATTAATATACACCAAGCGCAACCAATCCCGTTCTCAGCACTTTTGTATAAGGTAATTGAGGGAGCTCAGCAGTATCCAGAAATACAGACACACAGGCTGTTATCACATTGGATGCTCCATAGAATGTCCTGCTTAAGGCATGCAGCTCTGTTTATTTATGGGACAACAAAAGGGACAACAGCATGAAGTGATGACTATACAACATCAGCCAATCAGTTCCCAATGTACAGTCACATGACACAAAGTTACTCACATAGAATCAGCCAATGACACACTTGTATACAGTACATTCAAATATACAATAGAAAGGGGGAGTGCACGATCGTGAATGAGCAGAACAGAGTGCACGGCTTCCCGCCTAACACTACACAATGAAACCAGCGTGTAGAACCGTGAACGCTGCTCTGACCAAACTTGTGCATGTATTCCCGCCTCTACTACTGGCGTGAATCCCATTTAGTAAAGCTTCAGAGAACAATGCCTACTAGGATTATACTACTGTTCCCATAAACGTGAGGCTATCTGCAGGGAAAAAACCATGCGGTTTCCACTATGGTGATCAGGCACAGTAGAAAGACATGAGCGTGTAATCTGGTGACACCCATTCTCCTGATGTCCTTACCTGGTGACACCCATTCTTCTAAAGTCCTTACCTGGTGACGCCCATTCTCCTGATGTCCTTACCTGGTGACGCCCATTCTCCTCATGTCCTTACCTGGTGGCACCCATTCTCCTGATGTCCTTACCTGGTGACGCCCATTCTCCTCATGTCCTTACCTGGTGGCACCCATTCTCCTGATGTCCTTACCTGGTGACGCCCATTCTCCTCATGTCCTTACCTGGTGACACGCATTCTCCTGATGTCCTTACCTGGTGACACCCATTCTTCTGATGTCCTTACCTGGTGACACCCATTCTTCTGATGTCCTTACCTGGTGACACCCATTCTCCTGATGTCCTTACCTGGTGACGCCCATTCTCCTAATTTCCTGTCTTGGTGACACCCCTTCTCCTCATGGTTGAGGCAACTATAAAAATAGTGCTGGGTCTATAGCAGGGATCCTCAAACTACGGCCCTCCAGCTGTTGCAGAACTACACATCCCATGAGGCATTGTAAAACTCGGACATTTGCATACATGACTAGGCATGATGGGAATTGCAGTTCCTGAACAACTGGAGGGCCATAGTTTGAAGACCCCTGCTCTATAGGGTTATCCCTCCCTGATATTGCTGTCTTAAAGTGTTGATGTAAAGAATCTGAGTCCCTGGCAGAGGATCTCCATAGTCTCCTTGGCTCGTAGTGTAATGTACCAAAATGTAAATTGAAGCAAAAAGGTCCATAAACAACTTTATTCCAATAAAAGTCCAAAACGTAGTCAATGCATTTCAGGGGTCCAAGACTTCCTCCTTCATCTGGGCTTGAAAGGACATAAGGACATCTCCATATCAAACCGATATCAATACCATATCCCCTAAAAATTAAAATTATTTTACAAAAACTTCAGATGAGTGCCGTGTATTCATGTGCCATAGTCGTCTCATATATTAAGTTATTGTATATTAATTTTGGTACTTCTATTGGGGCTTGACTTCTTGACCCAAAGGGGTTGAGTTACTAAAACTAGAGTGAGAAATCTGGTGCAGCTCTGCATGGAAGCCAATCAGCTTTGAGGTTTTATTGTCAAAGCTTAATTGAAGAAGCTGAAGTTAGAATCTGATTGGCTACCGTGCACAGCTGCACCAGATTTTGTACACTCTGGTTTTAGTAAATCTCCCCCCAAAGTTTACTCTACAGCTATTGCACCTTGACTGCTTGATCCGACATTTACTATGCCAGACATCCCAAGTTTCCCGCGACTTGCGGTAGTCTCCTGCCTTTGGAGGGTGGCTCACGGACACTCGCAACTGCCGTGCGATCCCCCGGCTGTCGCGGGAGACTCAGGATGTCTGCAGTCAGTGACAGAGCCACTGCTTCCTGTATAGTTCCGGCTCTGTCACAGGGGGAGTGATATGAAATGCACCCCTCCTCCGCCTGTGACAGGAGCCATACAGGAAGCAGCGGCTCTGCTCTCTACTGCAGCCGCTGCTTCCTCCAGCAGTACCCGCATGACCACCAGTACCCGACAGCAGTACCCACCAGCATTACCCACCAGCATTACCCGCCAGCGTTACCCGCCAGCGTTACCCGCCAATGTTACCCACCAGCAGTACCCACCAGTATTACCCACCAGCATTACCCGCCAGCGTTACCCACCAGTATTACCCACCAGCATTACCCGCCAGCAGTAACCGCCAGCATTACCCACCAGCATTACCCGCCAGTAGTAACCACCAGCATTACCCGCCAGCATTACCCACCAGCAGTAACTGCCAGCACTACCCGCCAGCATTACCCGCCAGCAGTACCCGCCAGCATTACCCGCCAGCAGTACCCACCAGCAGTACCCACCAGCATTACCCGCCAGCAGTAACCATCAGCAGTAACCGCCAGCATTACTCACCAGCAGTAACCGCCAGCATTACCCACCAGCATTACCCGCCAGCAGTACCCACCAGCATTACCCGCCAGTGTTACCCGCCAGCATTACCCACCAGCAGTAACCGCCAGCATTACCCACCAGCATTACCCACCAGCATTACCCACCAGCATTACCCGCCAGCAGTACCCACCAGCATTACCCGCCAGTGTTACCCGCCAGCATTACTCATCAGCAGTAACCGCCAGCATTACCCACCAGCATTACCCGCCAGTGTTACCCGCCAGCATTACCCACCAGCATTACCCGCCAGCAGTACCCACCAGCATTACCCGCCAGTGTTACCCGCCAGCATTACCCACCAGCATTACCCGCCAGCAGTACCCACCAGCATTACCCGCCAGCAGTAACTACCAGCATTACCCACCAGCATTACCCGCCAGCAGTACCCACTAGCATTACCTGCCAACAGTAACCGCCAGCATTACCCACCAGCAGGAACCACTAACCGCCAGCACTACCCACCAGAATAACCCGCCAGCACTATTCAACAGCATTACCCGCCAGCAGTAACCGCCAGCAGTAACCACACCAGCAGTAACCGCCAGCAGTAACCACCAGCATTACCCACCAACATTACCAGCCAGCAGTAACAGCTAGAAGTAACCGCCAGCACTACCCACCAGAAGTAACCGCCAGCATTACCCACCAGCAGTAACCGCCAGCACTACCCGCCAGTAGTAACCGCCAGAATTACCCACCAGCAGTAACCGCCAGCAGTAACCGCACCAGCAGTACCCGCCAGCACTACCCACCAGCAGTAACCGCCAGCACTACCCACCAGCATTACCCACCAGCAGTAACCGCCAGCATTACCCACCAGCAGTAACCACCAGCATTACCCACCAGCATTACCCACCAGCAGTAACCGGACCAGCATTACCCGCCAGCATTACCCACCAGCAGTAACCGGACCAGCATTACCCGCCAGCATTACCCACCAGCATTACCCGCCAGCAGTACCCGCCAGCAGTAACCGTACCAGCAGTACCCACCAGCAGTCTGCAAAATAAGTAGAAAAGGTATGTGCATTAGCGTGTGTAAATTGTTGCAATATGTTTTTGATTAACTAGTTGTGTTTTGTCATAATATGTCATGTCCTTGTGTATACATGTATGAATAAGGACATACCATTTTCTGGCTGCCTAAGTCACATGTGCTAGGAGTGCAACTATCCCCCAGCACATAACTGTAAGTATCCCAGCATGTGCAGTGCTTCTGACTCCCAACTGACTGACTCCCACTTCTGACTTCAAATCACTGATCATGGTGGTTAGAGTGTTCCTTTAACATCTCTCAGAAGAAGCAAACCTCTGTATACTGATTCCATTTCATTTCATCATCCTCTAGTTGTGTTAAATTAGTGGGGGTGGGGGGGGGGGGGGCTGGCTTCGTGGAATGCCACCTCCCTGAAATTAGTTTATTGCAGGTTGGGATGCCTGCTATGCAGCTATTGCACCTTGACTGCTTGATCCAGCATTTACTATGCAGCTATAACAGCTTGAATTCTTGGCCCAGCACTTACTATGCAGCTATTGCAGCTTGATTCCTTAATCCAGTGTTACCTCTTACAGCTTTTGCTCCTTTACTATTTGATTCACCATTTACTATGCAGCTATTGCAGCTTGACTGTTTGATCCAGCATTTACTATGCAGCTACTGTATAACAGCTTGATTGCTTGATTCAGCATTTACTATGCAGCTATAGCAGCTTGATTCAGCATTTACTATGCAGCTATAGCAGCTTGATTCAGCATTTACTATGCAGCTATAGCAATTTGATTCAGCATTTGCTATGCAGCTATAGCTGCTTGATTGCTTGATTCAGCATTTACTATGCAGCTAGATTCAGCATTTACTATGCAGCTATAGCTGCTTGATTGCTTGGGTCAGCATTTACTATGCAGCTATAGCAGCTTGATTCAGCATTTACTATGCAGCTATAGCAGCTTGATTCAGAATTTACTATGCAGCTATAGCAGCTTGATTCAGCATTTACTATGCAGCTATAGCAGCTTGATTCAGAATTTACTATGCAGCTATAGCTGCTTGATTCAGCATTTACTATGCAGCTATAGCAGCTTGATTCAGCATTTACTATGCAGCTATAGCAGCTTGATTCAGCATTTACTATGCAGCTATAGCTGCTTGATTCAGCATTTACTATGCAGCTATAGGTGCTTCATTCAGCATTTACTATGCAGCTATAGCAGCTTGATTCAGAATTTACTATGCAGCTATAGCTGCTTGATTCAGAATTTACTATGCAGCTATAGCAGCTTGATTGCTTGATCCAGCACTTACTATGCAGCTATAGCAACTTGATTCAGCATTTACTATGCAGCTATAGGTGCTTGATTCAGCATTTACTATGCAGCTATAGCAGCTTGATTCAGAATTTACTATGCAGCTATAGCTGCTTGATTCAGCATTTACTATGCAGCTATAGGTGCTTGATTCAGCATTTACTATGCAGCTATAGGTGCTTGATTCAGCATTTACTATGCAGCTATAGCTGCTTCATTCAGCATTTACTATGCAGCTATAGCTGCTTGATTCAGCATTTACTATGCAGCTATAGCAGCTTGATTCAGAATTTACTATGCAGCTATAGCAGCTTGATTCAGCATTTACTATGCAGCTATAGCTGCTTCATTCAGCATTTACTATGCAGCTATAGCTGCTTGATTCAGCATTTACTATGCAGCTATAGCAGCTTGATTCAGCATTTACTATGCAGCTATAGCTGCTTGATTCAGCATTTACTATGCAGCTATAGGTGCTTGATTCAGCATTTACTATGCAGCTATAGCAGCTTGATTCAGAATTTACTATGCAGCTATAGCTGCTTGATTCAGCATTTACTATGCAGCTATAGGTGCTTCATTCAGCATTTACTATGCAGCTATAGCAGCTTGATTCAGAATTTACTATGCAGCTATAGCAGCTTGATTCAGCATTTACTATGCAGCTATAGCTGCTTGATTCAGCATTTACTATGCAGCTATAGGTGCTTGATTCAGCATTTACTATGCAGCTATAGCAGCTTGATTCAGAATTTACTATGCAGCTATAGCTGCTTGATTCAGCATTTACTATGCAGCTATAGCAGCTTGACTGGACTGCTTAATCCAATGTTACCTTTACAGCTTTTGTACCTTTACTATTTGATTCAGCATTTACTATCCAGCTATAGCTGCTTGATTCAGCATTTACTATGCATTTATAGGTGCTTGATTCAGCATTTACTATGCAGCTATAGCAGCTTGATTCAGAATTTACTATGCAGCTATAACAGCTTGATTCAGAATTTACTATGCAGCTATAGCAGCTTGATTCAGCATTTACTATGCAGCTATAGCTGCTTCATTCAGCATTTACTATGCAGCTATAGGTGCTTGATTCAGCATTTACTATGCAGCTATAGCAGCTTGATTCAGCATTTACTATGCAGCTATAGCAGCTTGATTCAGCATTTACTATGCAGCTATAGCAGCTTGATTCAGCATTTACTATCCAGCTATAGCTGCTTGATTCAGAATTTACTATGCAGCTATAGCAGCTTGATTGCTTGATCCAGTGTTACCTTTACCACTATTGCACCTTGACTGTTTGATCCGGCATTTACTATTCAGCTATTGCAGCCCAATGGCTTGGTCCAGTGTATACTATTCAGCTATTGCAGCTTGACCGATGGATCTAACATTTACTATACAGCCTTTGTGGCTTGAGTATATTTTATAGTGATTGAATTGTCTCATTATACAGCATTGGTCTTCCATCACTAATAATGGACAATAATATTTATAGGCAGCAGTACTCTCCCTCCTTCCACCGTTATTTCCTTCTTCCTCTGAGGCATTTCATACTTAATAAATAAATGGGATTAAAGGAAAAATGTTAATCCCGAGATTCAGGCAGCAAGAATCCGAATATAGATCTGCAGAATTTCTCAGGTATTGTGGGTGGAGCTTGGATGCATTCCAAGGGCAAAATAAGGGTGGAGGCCCCGAAAGAACGATTACGAAGAGGAAAGGATTAGAACATCGTACAGAGAATTAATTACATTAATTATCTAAATATATTTATAGGTGAGATTAGGAGTCAAAGATATTCATTGATGCCAACACGTGGCATCCGGGGGCCTCCTTTAGCCAAAAATGGCTAATAACATATTGTTATAATTCCAAATATCTACTTATATAATGGGCACAGGGATGGTGGGAACCCCTCATAATGGGCACAGTGGGTGTACAGACCCGGGAACTCAGCACAGGGATGGTGGGAACCCCTCATAATGGGTACAGCAGGTTTACAGACCCAGGAACTCAGCACAGGGATGGTGGGAACCCCTCATAATGGGCACAGCAGGTTTACAGACCCAGGAACTCAGCACAGGGATGGTGGGAACCCCTCATAATGGGCACAGGGGGTGTACAGACCCGGGAACTCAGCACAGGGATGGTGGGAGCCCCTCTTAATGGGCACAGTAGGTGTACAGACCCGGGAACTCAGCACAGGGATGGTGGGAACCCCTCATAATGGGCACAGCGGGTGTACAGACCCAGGAACTCAGCACAGGGATGGTGGGAACTCCTCATAATGGGCACAGCAGGTGTACAGACCCAGGAACTTGGCACAGGGATGGGGGAACCCCTCATAATGGGCACAGCGGGTGTACAGACCCGGGCACTCAGCACAGGGATGGGGGGAACCCCTCATAATGGGCACAGTGGGTGTACAGACCCAGGAACTCAGCACAGGGATGGTGGGAACCCCTCATAATGGGCACAGCAGGTGTACAGACCCAGGAACTTGGCACAGGGATGGCGGGAAACCCTCATAATGGTCACAGGGGGTGTACAGACCCGGGAACTCAGCACAGGGATGGTGGGAACTCCTCATAATGGGCACAGCGGGTGTACAGACTCGGGAACTCAGCACAGGGATGGTGGGAGCCCCTCATAATGGGCACAGCAGGTGTACAGACCCAGGAACTTGGCACAGGGATGGTGGGAACCCCTCATAATGGTCACAGGGGTCGTACAGACCCGGGAACTCAGCACAGGGATGGTTGGAACCCCTCATAATGGGCACAGCGGGGGTACAGACCCAGGAACTCAGCACAGGGATGGGGGAAACCCCTCATAATGGGCACAGCGGGTGTACGGACCCAGGAACTCAGCACAGGGATGGTGGGAGCCCCTCATAATGGGCACAGTAGGTGTACAGACCCAGGAACTCAGCACAGGGATGGTGGGAACCCCTCATAATGGGCACAGCAGGTGTACAGACCTGGGAACCCAACACAGGGATGGTTGGAACCCCTCATAATGGGCACAGCGGGGGTACAGACCCAGGAACTCAGCACAGGGATGGGGGAAACCCCTCATAATGGGCACAGCGGGTGTACGGACCCAGGAACTCAGCACAGGGATGGTGGGAGCCCCTCATAATGGGCACAGTAGGTGTACAGACCCAGGAACTCAGCACAGGGATGGTGGGAACTCCTCATAATGGGCACAGCAGGTGTACAGACCTGGGAACCCAACACAGGGATGGTGGGAACCCCTCATAATGGGCACAGCGGGTGTACAGACCCGGGAACTCAGCACAGAGATGGTGGGAACCCCTCATAATGGGCACAGTAGGTGTACAGACCCAGGAACTCAGCACAGGGATGGTGGGAACTCCTCATAATGGGCACAGCGGGGGTACAGACCCGGGAACTCAGCACAGGGATGGTGGGAGCCCCTCATAATGGGCACAGTAGGTGTACAGACCCAGGAACTCAGCACAGGGATGGTGGGAACCCCTCATAATGGGCACAGCAGGTGTACAGACCCAGGAACTTGGCACAGGGATGGCGGGAACCCCTCATAATGGGCACAGCAGGTGTACAGACCCAGGAACTTGGCACAGGGATGGCGGGAACCCCTCATAATGGGCACAGCAGGTGTACAGACCCAGGAACTCAGCACAGGGATGGGGGGAACCCCTCATAATGGTCACAGGGGGTGTACAGACCCGGGAACTCAGCACAGGGATGGTGGGAACTCCTCATAATGGGCACAGCGGGTGTACAGACCCGGGAACTCAGCACAGGGATGGTGGGAGCCCCTCATAATGGGCACAGCAGGTGTACAGACCCAGGAACTTGGCACAGGGATGGTGGGAACCCCTCATAATGGGCACAGCGGGTGTACAGACCCAGAACTCAGCACAGGGATGGTGGGAACCCCTCATAATGGGCACAGCGGGGTACAGACCCGGGAACTCAGCACAGGGATGGTGGGAGCCCCTCATAATGGGCACAGCGGGGGTACAGACCCGGGAACTCAGCACAGGGATGGTGGGAACTCCTCATAATGGGCACAGCGGGGGTACAGACCCGGGAACTCAGCACAGGGATGGTGGGAACTCCTCATAATGGGCACAGCGGGGGTACAGACCCGGGAACTCAGCACAGGGATGGTGGGAGCCCCTCATAATGGGCACAGTGGGTGTACAGACCCAGGAACTCAGCACAGGGATGGTGGGAAACTGCCATTCCACTCCCTGACAGCGAGGTGTGAGGTTGCTGGTTCCTTTGTTCGTGTGCTTCCAGAAGCCAGGGGCTAGAGTTGCTTCTCTGCCCCAGGAAGGATGCTGGATCCTGGGGAGGACCCTGGCGGGGGCCCCCTGGATAGGCCTGAGACTATGGAAGACATGGAGCTCGGCCCAAGGAGGGGTGAATCCCTGCCTACCTTTAGGCGAAGGACTGTTGAAAAGCTGAGGCGGATTGAGAAAGAGGAGGAGAAATTGGCAACTTTGAAAGTAGAATTTAAAAAGAAAAAGTTGTATTGTGCCAAACTGTACAGTAAGAAGAGACCGGCTCTGAGACCTGAATTGAAGGACTTGGAGCAAGCTTTGAGGAAGCAGAAAGAGTTGGTGAGCTCTCTGAAGGAAAGCTGTGAAGCACTTCAGGAGAAATACAGGAATGAGGAACGTTTCAGCCGTATGAGGAGAGGAGCCGTTTCCAGCATGGAGAGTGACCCAGCCAGTGAAGAGATTCAGGTACCGACAGAGTCAGCAGAGAGTGAGAAAGTGGGCCCGAAGGATGAGCCCAGCTCTTCAACACCTCAGACATCTGCTGAGCCCCCAATGGCGGAGGCCTCTGTCTCCCTCCCTCTGCAGCAGCAATGTGGAACATCTGAGCAGGAGGTTGAGGGGGGTACTGGCATGTTGGAGTTCGTCGCTGAGCTGGAATCCCCTCTGGATGGAAGAAAGTTTCATTTTTCTGCGGATTCCTCAGATGAGGATATGGATACCGTTCCTCGCCCTATGAGAGAGAGACCTGTGGAGAGAGGAAAATTCACCATTAAGCCTGCAACAACCAGGAGGAAGTTTGATCCCACCATCAACCATGACACTGCAGAGGTAACACAGCAAGCAGGTACAGTGTGTGTGCAAGGTGGTGATGTGAACTTTAATGACAATGTGCTTGCTGAGGGTTGTAGTGCTATGGGCTGTCAGCCCACACCCATAGACAAAGTGCAGCATGCAGTGCAACCTGATACACCTGCTGAAAAAATTCCACTTTTAAATGCAAGTGGTGAGAAATCTGAAAATAACATTAAGCTTCTGGTTGAAGAGTCTGCAGAGAGGAGCACCACGGACTTTGCAGAGGCTTTGCCTGGACCAAATACAGTGGCTGTTCCTGAGCATGGTGGAGGAGATGCTGGGAGCAGTAGTACTATAACTTTTTTGGAGTCTGCAGTAGACAAGGCTGTGATTGAACCCAGGAAAGCAGCTGAGTGCTCAGAGAAGGGGGAGGGGGTGGGTCTTGTCTCTGCTGCTCCAAAGACTGCAAGGGTTGATTCAGGCTCCTTGTCATCAGGTGTGTCTGTGTCTAAAGACAATGCTGTAATTGCTGGTGTTTCTGGGAGGAAAACCTATGCTGGTGCTGCTGAAGGGTTTGGGAGGGGGGTGCAAGCAGGGAAGGAGCATGGAAATGTTTTATCTTCCTCATTATTTAAAAGGAGGAATGTGGTACAGCTCAGATGGGAAGGCGAAGGTATTCCGCCATATAGGAGAGCTGTGGTTGATAAGATTCTGCAGATGGGCTTTAAACCTGCAGATATCTTTGCCCTGATCAGTCCGACCGGCTCCTATGAGTATGATTTGTCCTTTGTCCGTCCGGAGTCTTTGGACATATTTTGGGAGAAATATGAACATGTGTGTAGGAGCCTGCCGGACTGGAAAGGGCTCATCCCCAAAGTTGTGTCACGTCAGCCACTTATTAAAATAGTGACAATTCTTGTGCGCAATGAGTCCATACCACAAGGGGATTTATCTGTATGGCTGAGGAGATATGGAGACATCCTGAGCCCCTTACACAAAATTATGGATGATCGAGGAATATGGACGGGGGGATGGTCTGTGCAGCTAAAACTAAGAGTCATTGATAATGTCATCCAGCATCTGCCATCCTCAGCTTTCCTAGGGAGGGACAGACTGACCATATTCTATCCAGGCCAGCCAAAGCTGTGCAATAAGTGTGGGGATAAAGGGCACTTTGCATCCTCCTGTCCAGTAATGAAATGCTCTCTGTGTCAGGATTTAGGGCATTTGGCAAAAGATTGCAATATTATAAGGTGCAACTTGTGCAATGCAGTTGGGCATCCTTATAGCCAGTGTCCTGAGGCAATGCACAACCAGCCTGAGCTCATGAGAGAGTTCTTCCGTCTGGACATGGAGGATGCTCAGAGCTCAGCAGCTAGGGTGCCTGCGATTCCCTCCGAGTCTGTACCAATACCCAGTGTGCCAGTGTCTTCCCAGTCTGTGCCAATGCCCAGTGTGTCAGTCTCTTCCCAGTCTGTGGTGCCCCAGTCTGTGCCAATGCCCAGTGTGTCAGTGTCTTCCCAGTCTGTATGTAAGGTATCGGTTACTAAGAATGTGTCCAATCCTTCTGTGTCTATGTCTTCCAAAATTGCAGAGGCGGCAAGAGGTGCTGAGGCAGGGGCATCAAGTACAGTGCCAGTCCCCTCCCCTAGACATTTCAGGGCTTCTATTAGGGACCATGGGGTGCAGAGGAGTGGGGAGAATGGTGAAGAGGCTGGCCTGGTGGTAGATAAGGTAAGGGATAGTGGGGGTGAAGGGGAGGGTAAGAGTGGGGAAACTGTTATTTCCAATTTGTCCAAGGGGGATGTGGAATGGTTGGAGGAGAAAAGAAAGAAGGGCAAAAGAAGGAAAAAAAGTGTTCAGCTACCCACAGTCCTGAGGTTTTGCCTTTGACAAATAAGTTTGGGGTCCTGTCAGATGATGAATGGGACTTGTTGAGTACAGAATCTTCCATGGATGATGAGTCGCAGGGTGCATTGAAGCGCACTGGTTCTCCAGGGGGAGAGAGTAGTCAGGCTAAGAAACGGCTGCCTCAATTATCTGTTAAAAGTGGCAACCAATAATGTTATCAGCTGAAAATCAGTCATAAAATATAATTTTTCATTAAAGGTTCCATGCATGGTGAAGTTTCTTAGTCTGGCTCTCTCGTAGGGTTTATGCTGTGTGCAATTTGGTTTATTTATTATGTTCTTGTTTTGTATAGTTATATTCAATTATTTTGTAAATATGTTATTTATTATGGTTTTATTGTATATAAGTTGATTGTTTGTAAGAATTTCCAATAAACAAAATTAACCCCTCATAATGGGCACAGGGGGTGTACAGACCCGGGAACTCAGCACAGGGATGGTGGGAACCCCTCATAATGGGCACAGCGGGGGTACAGACCCAGGAACTCAGCACAGGGATGGGGGAAACCCCTCATAATGGGCACAGCGGGTGTACGGACCTGAGAACTTAGCACAGGGATGGTGGGAACCCCTCATAATGGGCACAGCAGGTATACAGACCCGGGAACTCAGCACAGGGATGGTGGGAGCCCCTCATAATGGGCACAGTAGGTGTACAGACCCGGGAACTCAGCACAGGGATGGTGGGAACTCCTCATAATGGGCACAGTAGGTGTACAGACCCGGGAACTCAGCACAGGGATGGTGGGAGCCCCTCATAATGGGCACAGTAGGTGTACAGACCCAGGAACTCAGCACAGGGATGGTGGGAACCCCTCATAATGGACACAGCGGGGGTACAGACCCAGGAACTCAGCACAGGGATGGTGGGAACCCCTCATAATGGGCACAGCGGGGGTACAGACCCGGGAACTCAGCACAGGGATGGTGGGAACTCCTCATAATGGGCACAGCAGGTGTACAGACCTGGGAACTCAGCACAGGGATGGTGGGAGCCCCTCATAATGGGCACAGTAGGTGTACAGACCCAGGAACTCAGCACAGGGATGGTGGGAACTCCTCATAATGGGCACAGCAGGTGTACAGACCTGGGAACCCAACACATGGATGGTGGAAGCCCCTCATAATGGGCACAGTAGGTGTACAGACCCAGGAACTCAGCACAGGGATGGTGGGAACCCCTCATAATGGGCACAGCGGGGGTACAGACCCGGGAACTCAGCACAGGGATGGTGGGAACCCCTCATAATGGGCACAGTGGGTGTACAGACCCAGGAACTCAGCACAGGGATGGTGGGAACCCCTCATAATGGGCACAGCGGGTGTACAGACCCGGGAACTCAACACAGGGATGGTGGAAACCCCTCATATTGGGCACAGTGGGTCTACAGACCTGAGAACTCAGCACAGGGATGGTGGGAACCCCTCATAATGGGCACAGCGGGCGTACAGACCCGGGAACTCAGCACAGGGATGGAGGGAACCCCTCATAATGGGAACAGCGGGTGTGACCCCATAATGGTGCCCAGATGCCAGAGATGAGGTATCATGAATCCTTTGACACGTAATAATGCCTCGCTGTCATGGGATGGGATGGTGCCAGAACATAGATCAGTTGATGATTTATTGTATGATCCAAAGGGAGGGGTTTAAGAAACTTGCTTGGGTTGCCAAAAAAACTTGACCTACATAAATGCTCATCGGTTGGGTGTGATTTGTGTCCAGACGGAGTTTCGGAAAACTGGAACATCTATGACTACGGTGCTGGAATAAACTCATCAATAATTCATGGCTGAAGATGGTCAATCACAGTCAATAGGGGGTGCAATAATTCTGGTGAGGCCACTCCTTAACCTGCAAACCCAAAAACCAGGTATGAAAAGCCTAACAAGAGCACCAAAGAAATAAGAAATATTTTAATAATGTGTTCATTTATAACAAGGAAACATAACGACCAACGCGTTTCGGGGGCTCAAAAGTTATCCTGTTTCAGGGCTCCAATGTTGGGAGGACCCAAATGTGGAAAAGTCAAGACAAGACATTTTTGTTTATGTAAATGATCTGTATACAATCTCAATACTCTCATCAGGCTCATTTATAATGGCTGGTCTGACTTTACTTATCGAAGAGAATAAAAAGGATAAGAAGGTTCCCTGCACTGCCACCAGGGGGGGATGTGCTGCTCACAATGAAATAGTTCCCCATCCATCAGAATGATAGAAAATAACTTTCACAAATCTCCATGACTACACTCATCACAATATACATCAATATAAATATTCAGAAAAGCTCCATCTTTAATCATTAAAGTGAGGTCCAATCAGTGTCTATGCTCCGGCCTGAGATGATGTCATCAGTCTGCTGCACCCCAGTCTCCTCTCCCCCAGTGATTTCACTGCAACATTGTAACACAGTAACCCTATCTCCATTGACTCCTTCTCTTCTTTGCCTTCAGTGACCCCTGTATTCCCAGTGACCCCTGTGTCTTCAGTGTCTCCAGTGGCCCCTCCTTCCCCATGTCTCCATCGACCCCTCTCCCGTGTCTCCAGTGACCCCTCCTCTCCCGTGTCTCCAGTGACCTCCCCTCTCCTGTGACTCTTCATCTCCCGTGTCTACAGTGACCCCTCCTCTCCCGTGTCTCCAGTGACTCCTCCTCTCTCGTGTCTCCAGTGACTCCTCCTCTCCCGTGTCTCCAGTGACTCCTCCTCTCCCGTGTCTCCAGTGACCGCTCCTCTGTGTCTCCAGTGACTCCTCCTCTCCCGTGTCTCCAGTGACTCCTCCTCTCCCGTGTCTCCAGTGACCCCTCCTCTGTGTCTCCAGTGACTCCTCCTCTCCCGTGTCTCCAGTGACTCCTCCTCTCCCGTGTCTCCAGTGACCCCTCCTCTGTGTCTCCAGTGACTCCTCCTCTCCCGTGTCTCCAGTGACTCCTCCTCTCTTGTGTCTCCAGTGACCCCTCCTCTTCTCTGTCTCCAGTGACCCCTTCTCTTTCGTATCTCTAGTGACCCCTGTGTCTTCAGTGTCTCCAGTGACCTCTCCTCTCCTGTGTCTCCAGTGATTCCTCCTCTCCCGTGTCTCCAGTGACTCCTCCTCTCTTGTGTCTCCAATGACTCCTCCTCTCCTGTGTCTCCAATGACTCCTCCTCTCCCGTGTCTCCAGTGACCCCTCCTCTCCCGTGTCTCCAGTGACCCCTCCTCTCCCGTGTCTCCAGTGACTCCTCCTCTCCCGTATCTCCAGTGACCCCTCCTCTCCTGTGTCTCCAGTGACCCCCTCCTCTCCCGTGTCTCCAGTGACCCCTCCTCTCTTGTGTCTCCAGTGACCCCTCCTCTTCTCTGTCTCCAGTGACCCCTTCTCTTTCGTATCTCTAGTGACCCCTGTGTCTTCAGTGTCTCCAGTGACCTCTCCTCTCCTGTGTCTCCAGTGATTCCTCCTCTCCCGTGTCTCCAGTGACTCCTCCTCTCTTGTGTCTCCAGTGATTCCTCCTCTCCCGTGTCTCCAGTGACTCCTCCTCTCTTGTGTCTCCAATGACTCCTCCTCTCCTGTGTCTCCAATGACTCCTCCTCTCCCGTGTCTCCAGTGACCCCTCCTCTCCCGTGTCTCCAGTGACTCCTCCTCTCCCCTATCTCCAGTGACCCCTCCTCTCCTGTGTCTCCAGTGACCCCCTCCTCTCCCGTGTCTCCAGTGACCCCTCCTCTCCTGTGTCTCCAGTGACTCCTCCTCCTCCCCTGTCTCCAGTGACCCCTCCTCTCCCGTGTCTCCAGTGACCCCCTCCACTCCCGTGTCTCCAGTGACCCCCTCCACTCCCGTGTCTCCAGTGACCCCCTCCTCTCCCGTGTCTCCAGTGACCCCTCCTCTCCCGTGTCTCCAGTGACTCCTCCTCTCCCGTGTCTCCAGTGACTCCTTCTCTCCCGTGTCTCCAGTGACGCCTTCTTTCCCGTGTCTCCAGTGACCCCCTCCTCTCCCGTGTCTCCAGTGATCCCTCCTCTCCAGTGACCCCTCCTCCCCCGTGTCTCCAGTGACCCCGTCCTCTCCCCTGTCTCCAGTGACTCATCCTCTCCCGTGTCTCCAGTGACCCCCTCCTCTCCCGTGTCTCCAGTGACCCCCTCCTCTCCCGTGTCTCCAGTGACTCCTCTTCTCCTGTGTCTCCAGTGACCCCGTCCTCTCCCGTGTCTCCAGTGACTCCTCCTCTCCCGTGTCTCCAGTGACCCCTCCTCTCCCGTGTCTCCAGTGACCCCGTCCTCTCCCGTGTCTCCAGTGACTCCTCCTCTCCCGTGTCTCCAGTGACTCCTCCTCTCCCGTGTCTCCAGTGACCCCTCCTCTGTGTCTCCAGTGACTCCTCCTCTCCCGTGTCTCCAGTGACTCCTCCTCTCCCGTGTCTCCAGTGACCCCTCCTCTGTGTCTCCAGTGACTCCTCCTCTCCCGTGTCTCCAGTGACTCCTCCTCTCTTGTGTCTCCAGTGACCCCTCCTCTTCTCTGTCTCCAGTGACCCCTTCTCTTTCGTATCTCTAGTGACCCCTGTGTCTTCAGTGTCTCCAGTGACCTCTCCTCTCCTGTGTCTCCAGTGATTCCTCCTCTCCCCTGTCTCCAGTGACTCCTCCTCTCTTGTGTCTCCAATGACTCCTCCTCTCCTGTGTCTCCAATGACTCCTCCTCTCCCGTGTCTCCAGTGACCCCTCCTCTCCCGTGTCTCCAGTGACCCCTCCTCTCCCGTGTCTCCAGTGACTCCTCCTCTCCCGTATCTCCAGTGACCCCTCCTCTCCTGTGTCTCCAGTGACCCCCTCCTCTCCCGTGTCTCCAGTGACCCCTCCTCTCTTGTGTCTCCAGTGACCCCTCCTCTTCTCTGTCTCCAGTGACCCCTTCTCTTTCGTATCTCTAGTGACCCCTGTGTCTTCAGTGTCTCCAGTGACCTCTCCTCTCCTGTGTCTCCAGTGATTCCTCCTCTCCCGTGTCTCCAGTGACTCCTCCTCTCTTGTGTCTCCAGTGATTCCTCCTCTCCCGTGTCTCCAGTGACTCCTCCTCTCTTGTGTCTCCAATGACTCCTCCTCTCCTGTGTCTCCAATGACTCCTCCTCTCCCGTGTCTCCAGTGACCCCTCCTCTCCCGTTTCTCCAGTGACCCCTCCTCTCCCGTGTCTCCACTGACCCCTCCTCTCCCGTGTCTCCAGTGACCCCTCCTCTCCCGTGTCTCCAGTGACTCCTCCTCTCCCCTATCTCCAGTGACCCCTCCTCTCCTGTGTCTCCAGTGACCCCCTCCTCTCCCGTGTCTCCAGTGACCCCTCCTCTCCTGTGTCTCCAGTGACTCCTCCTCTCCCCTGTCTCCAGTGACCCCTCCTCTCCCGTGTCTCCAGTGACCCCTCCTCTCCCGTGTCTCCAGTGACCCCCTCCACTCCCGTGTCTCCAGTGACCCCCTCCACTCCCGTGTCTCCAGTGACCCCCTCCTCTCCCGTGTCTCCAGTGACCCCTCCTCTCCCGTGTCTCCAGTGACTCCTCCTCTCCCGTGTCTCCAGTGACTCCTTCTCTCCCGTGTCTCCAGTGACGCCTTCTTTCCCGTGTCTCCAGTGACCCCCTCCTCTCCCGTGTCTCCAGTGATCCCTCCTCTCCAGTGACCCCTCCTCCCCCGTGTCTCCAGTGACCCCGTCCTCTCCCCTGTCTCCAGTGACTCATCCTCTCCCGTGTCTCCAGTGACCCCCTCCTCTCCCGTGTCTCCAGTGACCCCCTCCTCTCCCGTGTCTCCAGTGACTCCTCTTCTCCTGTGTCTCCAGTGACCCCGTCCTCTCCCGTGTCTCCAGTGACTCCTCCTCTCCCGTGTCTCCAGTGACCCCTCCTCTCCCGTGTCTCCAGTGACCCCGTCCTCTCCCGTGTCTCCAGTGACTCCTCCTCTCCCGTGTCTCCAGTGACCCCTCCTCTCCATTAACCCCTCCTCCCCCCTATTTTCAGTGACTCCTCCTCTCCCGTATCTCCAGTGATCCCGTCCTCTCCTGTGTTTCCAGTGACTCCTCCTCTCCCGTGTCTCCAGTGACCCCTCCTCTCCAGTGACCCCTCCTCTCCCGTGTCTCCAGTGACTCCTCCTCTCCCGTGTCTCCAGTGCCCCCTCCTCTCCAGTGACCCCTCCTCTCCTGTGTCTCCAGTGACTCCTCCTCTCCCGTGTCTCCAGTGACTCCTCCTCTCCTGTGTCTCCAGTGACCCCCTCCTCTCCTGTGTCTCCAGTGACTCCCCCTCTCCCGTGTCTTCAGTGACTCCTCCTCTCCCGTGTCTCCAGTGACTCCTCCTCTCCCGTGTCTCCAGTGACCCCCTCCTCTCCTGTGTCTCCAGTGACTCCCCCTCTCCCGTGTCTCCAGTGACCCTCTCCTCTCCCGTGTCTCCAGTGACCCTCTCCTCTCCCATGTCTCCAGTGACTCCTCCTCTCCCGTATCTCCAGTGACCCCTCCTCTCCTGTGTCTCCAGTGACCCCCTCCTCTCCCGTGTCTCCAGTGACCCCTCCTCTCCTGTGTCTCCAGTGACTCCTCCTCTCCCCTGTCTCCAGTGACCCCTCCTCTCCCGTGTCTCCAGTGACCCCCTCCACTCCCGTGTCTCCAGTGACCCCCTCCACTCCCGTGTCTCCAGTGACCCCTCCTCTCCCGTGTCTCCAGTGACCCCCTCCTCTCCCATGTCTCCAGTGACCCCTCCTCTCCCGTGTCTCCAGTGACTCCTCCTCTCCCGTGTCTCCAGTGACTCCTTCTCTCCCGTGTCTCCAGTGACCCCTTCTTTCCCGTGTCTCCAGTGACCCCCTCCTCTCCCGTGTCTCCAGTGATCCCTCCTCTCCAGTGACCCCTCCTCCCCCGTGTCTCCAGTGACCCCGTCCTCTCCCGTGTCTCCAGTGACTCATCCTCTCCCGTGTCTCCAGGGACCCCCTCCTCTCCCGTGTCTCCAGTGACCCCCTCCTCTCCCGTGTCTCCAGTGACTCCTCTTCTCCTGTGTCTCCAGTGACCCCGTCCTCTCCCGTGTCTCCAGTGACTCCTCCTCTCCCGTGTCTCCAGTGACCCCTCCTCTCCCGTGTCTCCAGTGACCCGTCCTCTCCCGTGTCTCCAGTGACTCCTCCTCTCCCGTGTCTCCAGTGACCCCTCCTCTCCGTTAACCCCTCCTCCCCCCTATTTTCAGTGACTCCTCCTCTCCCGTATCTCCAGTGATCCCGTCCTCTCCTGTGTTTCCAGTGACTCCTCCTCTCCCGTGTCTCCAGTGACCCCTCCTCTCCAGTGACCCCTCCTCTCCCGTGTCTCCAGTGACTCCTCCTTTCCTGTGTCTCCAGTGCCCCCTCCTCTCCAGTGACCCCTCCTCTCCCGTGTCTCCAGTGACTCCTCCTCTCCCGTGTCTCCAGTGACTCCTCCTCTCCCGTGTCTCCAGTGACCCCCTCCTCTCCTGTGTCTCCAGTGACTCCCCCTCTCCCGTGTCTCCAGTGACCCTCTCCTCTCCCGTGTCTCCAGTGACCCTCTCCTCTCCCATGTCTCCAGTGACCCCCTCCTCTCCCGTGTCTCCAGTGACCCCTCCTCTTCCGTGTCTCCAGTGACCCCCTCCTCTCCTGTGTCTCCAGTGACTCCCCCTCTCCCGTGTCTCCAGTGACCCTCTCCTCTCCCGTGTCTCCAGTGACCCCTCCTCTTCCGTGTCTCCAGTGACCCCCTCCTCTCCTGTGTCTCCAGTGACTCCCCCTCTCCCGTGTCTCCAGTGACCCTCTCCTCTCCCGTGTCTCCAGTGACCCTCTCCTCTCCCGTGTCTCCAGTGACCCCCTCCTCTCCCGTGTCTCCAGTGACCCCTCCTCTCCCGTGTCTCCAGTGATTCTTCCTCTCCCGTGTCTCCAGTGACTCCTCCTCTCCCGTGTCTCCAGTGACCCCTTCCTCTCCAGTGACTCCTCCTCTCATAGCCCCCTGTATTTCCTGTTCTCTCTCTCTCTCTCTCTGTGGATTTGGACCCCGGCCTTTCACAGAAAGCATTAAAAAAATCTCACAGATATTCCAAACTTAATCTCTTGAAAAAAAAAATGGCTAAACTTTTAAAAATCAGAGGAAAAAGAGCATCAGGAGAAAGGAAAAACAAAGGTAACAAACTTTGTAAACTTTCTTGATCATGAAAATACACTGAAGGGTCTAAGGGGGGATTTAAAGAGCCCGCGTCCTCTGTATAATGGGAGCAGAGAAATGAGACTCCCTGATAGGTCCCTCCATTGTGTAGGACAATAAGTGTATGCAGCAATGGGCCATTCTGTAATGCTGATGACACCACTCAGGGATAACTGATATAATTCTGCTGTAATCCCAGGTATGAAGCGATCAGAAAACCGGTCATGTCAGACCAGTCCAGTCACATTTTATATGTAACACAGTTAATATGGGCCCCAGAGCTGACAACGCCCAATGGGCACCTTCCAACAATCCATGCTGCACACACTAGATGGGGGAGCTGTTGCCACCTTGTGGACAGGCCCAGTATTGCCAGCAGTATCACCGCCATTACTAGTAATAAAAATAAATATAAATGACATAAATCTTTCCCCTAGTTTGTAGACGCGATAACCAATCAAAATACGTTTGTTGGCATTTTTTTTTTTTACCAAAAAATATGTAGCAGAATACAAGTTGGTCTAAAATGATGAAAAAATTCGATTTTTAATTTTAGTTTTTTTATTAGGAATGTTATATAGCAGAAAGTAAAAAATATTTTCTTTTTTTTTTATTTCAGAATTGTCGCTCTTTTTTTGTTTATAACGCAGAAAATAAAAACCACAGAGGTGATCAAATACCGCCAAAAGAAATCTCTATTTGTGGGGAAAAAGGAACATCAATTTTATTTGGGTACAGCGTTGCACAACTGCGAAATTGTCCGTTAAACTAACGCAGTGCTGAATCACAAAAAAGGGCATGGTCATTAAGGGGGGGGGGGGGAATCGTCCGGTCCAGAAGTGGTTAATCAGCCCCAGATCCAGTGTAATTATTGTGTGTCCTGGATGAGGGGGTAATTCTAGTCTCAAGTAGGGTAAGACCGGTCACTTTTCTAGGGTGTAACTAAAGTCATAGCAACCATTGCAATTGCCATGGGGCCAATAAACACTGGGAGCCTAATATTACCCCCCCCCCCCCACATTAAAAAATGATCTACGGCTGTGGCAGAATACAATTATTAACTAAATAACATGTGAACTTCTGGTTCTGTAAAGTATTAGATATTGCAATATACATATTGTCCACTAGATGGCATCTCTGCTAATTGAATAATCTCTCATTGAGAATGTTCTGTAAGGAAATCATTTAAGGTTCAATCATCATCTGCACAATAAAAGTCGGATCATTTTGTTTTGGCATCAGATCCTGGCACCGTGTTATGGTTGTAGTTTAACCACTTTAGCCCTGGAGGATTTGGCTGCTCAAAGACCAGGGCCTATTTTGCGATTCGGCACTGCGTGACTTTAACAGACAATTGCGCAGTTGTGCGACGCTGTACCTAAATGAAATTGATGTCCTTTTTTTCCCACAAACAGAGCTTTCTTTTGGTGGTATTTGATCGCCTGTGCGATTTTTACTTTTTGCGCTATAAACAAAAAAGGAGCGACAATTTTGAAAAAATAACAATATTTTTCACATTTTTTTACATGAAATTCCCCCCAGAAAATGTAAAAATCTAAATTTTTAAACATTTTATGCCAATTTGTTTTCTGCTACATATTTTTGGTAAAAAAAATCCCAATAAGCGTATTTTGATTGGATTGCGCAAAAGTTTTTGTGTCTACTAACTACGGGAAAGATTTATGTCATTTTTATTGTTTTTTTTTTTTTACTAGTAATGGCGGCGAACTGCAATTTTTTTTTACGGGATTGCGACATTGCGGCGGACAGATCGGACCCTTGACTGACATTTTTTACACTTTTGGGGGTACCAGTGACATTACTACAGTAATCAGTGCTATACATATGCGCTGTTACTGTAAAAATGACACTGGCAGGGAAGGGGTTAACTTTATTGGTGATCAGTGAGTTAAATGTATCCCTAGAGGCGTGATTCTAACTGGGAGGGGGCGTGGCTTGTGATATAACCACAGAGACATACGATCCTACATAGCAGGACTGTATGATCTCTGCAGTTACACCAGGGAGAATGACAGACGGTTATGTTTACATCAGCTGTCCATCCTTCTCCCTCTCCAGCGGGAGATCGCGAGTGGCCGGCGGAGCATCGGAGCAGGGATGTTAGGGAACGAGCGGGGGCGGGAGCGCGCCTCCGGCGGCGCACGCTCACCCCATAGAGGCTCGTGGGCAAACGACGTAGCCCTACGTCGTTTTGCCTGTAGGGGGCTGACTGCGCAGTACATTGTCGTGCGACGGTCAGCAAGCGGTTAAGAGATAAAAACTGACTTTTTAGTAACAATTTCTGACAAAAAACAATATACAGCAACAGCACCAGTTTTCAGAAACGCTCCACCTGTATTAAAGAGCCGTCCTTCAGCTCCAGCCAGTGACTCCGCCCAGACTGTGATGATGTCATCAGTCTGCTGCAGGAAGGAGGAAGCATTTCCTCAGTCTCCCCTCCCTCAGTGATCAGACTGTACATTGTAACTTTGTAGAAGGAGGAGGAGGCATTTCCTCAGTCTCCCCTCCCCCAGTGGTCAGACTGTACATTGTAACTTTGTAGAAGGAGGAGGAAGCATTTCCTCAGTCTCCCCTCCCCCAGTGATCAGACTGTACGTTGTAACTTTGTAGAAGGAAGAGGAAGCATTTCCTCAGTCTCCCCTCCCACAGTGATCAGACTGTACGTTGTAACTTTGTAGAAGGAGGAGGAGGCATTTCCTCAGTCTCCCCTCCCCCTGTGATCAGACTGTACATTGTAACTTCTGTAGGAAGTCACAAGATGAGAGGCTGCAGCAGGAGGCTGATCTATGTCAGACATTTGTGATCACAGCAAGGAACTGCACAGGGACCAGGATTTCCATGACTGTGTAATCTCTGGAATGTCAGCCCAGGAAGTAGATGGTGACCCTGGAGGATGCCTGAACAATTAGTGCTGTCATTCTGGAGGTAAAAGCAGATGAAGGCGTTGTCAGGGAAAATATTGTGATCTCTGTGAGAGGCAATACATGCCTAAAAGTGTTACACATATTACTGAGCATGCTGCACCGAACACGAAAACACGTCTATGATAACAGCCAGGTCCGCTTTACAGGGGCTATTTATAAAGAATACATTGCACAAATATCAGAAACCTTTGTGCAAGCTGAACTAAATGTCACCGTATGATTTCTAATAGATTAACTCCTTTATAATCAGCTCCACCTGGTGGCCAAAATGCAGTATAGTTTTCTGAAAACCTCAGTGAGAAAATGTGCCACATATTGGCCGCTAGATGGAGCTGAGGATACCGGAATGAATCTATTCAGAAACATATTGCATTTTAGCCACTAGATGGAGCTGAAGATACAAAAGTTAATCTATTCAAAAAACTACTGCATTTTGGCCATTGGATGGACCTGAAGATTCAGGAGTTACTCTATTTGGAAATATACTGCATTTTTGGCCACTAGATGGAGCTGAGGGTACAGGAGTTAATCTGTTTGGAAATATACTGCATTTTTGGCCACTAGATGGAGCTGAGGGTACAGGAGTTAATCTGTTTGGAAACATACTGCATTTTGGCCACTAGATGGCGCTGTGGATACTGGAGTTAAAGCTGTGCTCCGCTCCCCCACCTCCAAAAATTAAAAGTCAGCAGCTACACATACTGTACACACACTGTACACATACTGTAGCTGCTACATTTGAATATTAAGACACTTACCTGTCCTGGAGTCCAGCGATGTCGGCACCGGTGCCGATGTTTCTATTGACTGTCGAATGCTGCCGCCATTGCCGGTAAGGGAAACTTGCAGCTTCACAGTCGGGTCCCTACTGCGCATGCACGAAGCACGCTGCGCTCTCTTACTAGCCTAGAAGCAGAGGAAGGAGGAGGGAGGAAGAGGGGGCAGAACTTCTGATGTATCTCGCCACGGCGAGGTCCGGCGGAAGTGGGGACATGATACCTGTCAAAAACAGGCACCCGCTCCCGACTCCTCCCTGAAAGGTGCCAAATGTGACACTGGAGGCGGGGAGGAGACAGATAAGTGGAAGTTCCACTTTTGAGTGGAGCTCCGCTTTAATCTATTTGGAAACATATTGCATTTTGGCCACTAGATGGAGCTGAAGGAGTTAATCTAATTAGAAACATACTGCATTTTGGCCACTAGATGGAGCCGAGGATACAGGAGGTAATCTATTCAGAAACATACTGAATTTCGGCCACTAGATGGTGCCAAGGATACAGTAGGTAATCTATTCAGAAACATACTGAATTTTCGGCCACTAGGTAGAGCTGAAGATTCAGGAGTTATTCTATTCATAAATATATTCCTTTTTGGCCACTAGGTGGAGCTGAAGATTCAGGAGTTATTCTATTCATAAATTAACTCCAGGTTGACCACTAGATGGAGCTGAAGATTCAGGAGTTCATGTATTCGGAAACATACTGCATTTCAGCCACTAGATGGAGCTGAGGATACAGGAGGTAATCTATTCATAAATATACTGCATTTTGGCCACTAGGTAGAGCTGAAGATTCAGGAGTTATTCTATTCATAAATATACTCCTTTTTGGCCACTAGGTGGAGCTGAAGATTCAGGAGTTATTCTATTCATAAATTAACTCCAGTTTGACCACTAGATGGAGCTGAAGATTCAGGAGTTCATGTATTCGGAAACATACTGCATTTCGGCCACTAGATGGAGCTGAAGAATCAGGAATTCATCTATTCAGAAATATACTGCATTTTGGCCACCAGAAGGAGCTGAAGATTCAGGAATTTATTCAGAAACAATACTGAAGGTTCAGGAGTTAATCTATTCAGAAACATACTGTATTCCAGCCACTAGATGGAGATGAGGATACAGGAGTTATTTTATTCAGAAACATACTGCATTTTGGCCTCTAGATGGGGCTGTGGATATAGGAGTTATTCTATTCAGCAATATACTGCATTTTGGCCACTAGGTGGCGCTGAAGATACAGGAGGTAATCTATTCGGAAACATACTGCATTTCAGCCACTAGGTGGAGCTAAAGATACAGGAGGTAATCTATTCAGAAACATACTGCATTTCAGCCACTAGGTGGAGCTGAAGATACAAGAGTTAAACTATTCGGAAACATACTGCATATTGGCCACTAGATGGAGCTGAAGACACAGGGGTTATTTTATTCAGAAAAATACTGCATTTCAGCCACTAGGTGGAGCTGATGATACAGGAGGTAATCTATTCAGAAACATACTGCATCTTGGCCACTAGATGGCGCTGAGGATACCAAAGTTAAACTATTTGAAAATATATGGTGAAATTCTGTTCAGTTTTCAGGAATATTTCTGACATTCGTGCGACGAATGCTATTGGTGGAGAGAGGTGAGAGGTGGTAAAGTGTTAATAGTTAAAGCCTGATTCCAGCTTTCTACATTTCCCTTTAGGACTCGTGTCATCTGGGCGCCGCGCCCGACCTGTTTATCTGATGGGCGTGGGTTAAGATTTGGCCAATTATCATATCGGTGCCATCTTCACTCCTTGATATGTTGCCAGACTCAACGTTAACTACTTGTCACCCAATCAAATTCCGACATTTCTCTCCAACATGTAAAAATCATCATTTTTTTTGCTAGAAAATTACTCAGAACCCCCAAACATTATATATATATATATATATATATATATATATATATATATATATATACTGTATATATTTTTATGCAGAGACACCGGAGAATAAAATGGCGATCGTTGCAACTTTTTTATGTCACGCTGTATTTGCGCAGCAATTTTCCAAACGCAATTTTTCACTGGTGTGAGCAAACCTTGAATTGAGTCATTCAGTGTGTATTGTTGTGATTAGCTGTGATTGGCCACAGCTAGCCACATGGTACAGATGGGCTGTGATTGGCCTTGTCTGTACTATGTGATCACTGTGACTAATCACAGCTAGCAACTCAATTGTACACAATGAATGGCATGAATCAAAGCTATTCATTGCTTACAATTGTTGTGTGATCCACTGTGATTGGCCACCGTGATCACATGGTACGGTAATCAGTCATCGGCTTTGTCCGGTGGGCACAGCTGGTGACAGATCGCAGTGCGGCCCGTTCCAGGAGGACGTTATATGATGTTCACCCGGAACGACAAAAGACCCGCCCAGCCTTCATTTGAGAATAGGCTGGGCGGGAAGTGATGGGGCACTATTTCTTCCACTGACGCCAATGATGAGGCACTATTCCTCCCACTGACACCAATGATGGGGCACTATTCCCTCCACTGACACCAATGATGGGGCACTATTCCTCCCACTGACACCAATGATGGGACACTATTCCTCCCACTGACACCAATGATGGGGCACTATTCCCCCCACTGACACCAATGATGGGGTACTATTCCTCCCACTGACACCAATGATGGGGCCTTTTCCTCCCACTGACACCAATGATGGGACACTATTCCCCCCACTGACACCAATGATGGGGCACTATTCCTCCCACTGACACCAATGATGGGACACTATTCCTCCCACTGACACCAATGATGGGTCACTATTCCTCCCACTGACACCAATGATGGGGCACTATTCCTCCCACTGACACCAATGATGGGACACTTTTCCTCCCCCTAAAGATTTGGCATTGTTTACTCGCACTGACACCAGGGTATATTCTACTCCCACTGGCCACAGTCTGTCCCCCTAAAGTCTGAAGGACCGTAAACTGGGCCCTTGTTTGGAAAGTTTTGAGACCCCTGATCTAGTGTAAGTAAATGAGCTGTAAACTGGAAAGAGTTCAACACTTTCTAGGAAAACATATTTTTGACTGTTAAAGAGATAAGGTAATCACAGGCGGGTCGGTGTGCCAATCCTTCTTGAAGCTCACCACCGTAGTCCTGGCCGATGTGACCTTCCACCAACAAAGATCTGTGGCCTCCATCACATCCTTACCCTGCAGCTTCACAGATGGTTCCAATCCATCCAAATGAACGGATATATCATATTTTTCCACTTCTATTTTTGCATTTTTGTGATTCTGTAGGAAGCAGAGAGGCGGGCTTGCTTATATGTGTCTGTTGGCGTTCTCTAAGTATGGAGGGATTCATCCCAGTCAAAGCTGTTTGAGCATGCTCCAACAAGGTGTGCTAGAGGTGATATTCTGTATTATGGGGACCGGATGTCCGAGTCCAGGTCCTGGTGCATGCTGGGAGAGGTGATAAATATCTGAGGCACTTCTTGGTACATGAACTACCCTCCTGGGCTTTTGACCTATGAGGACAAGGTTGTAACAACTGCCTTGTTCCCATTCATTTAGGCCTACGGATTTTGAGTGATGCAAGGATCTCCACTTCTATGAGAAACCTTTGAAGGTCCTGGCTGTCATAAATGTTCTACTCAATGGAGATGTGATTGAGTGACAGACCTAGGGACTTAAACTAACCTGGATGTTGACCCACCTAAGGAATTGGAGGGCTGCCATGACTTTCCCTCCTAAAAGTAACCCCTGAAGATCCTTGCTGCCATGGATGTTCTGCTTGGGCCTAGAGTAACGGCAGTTGTTCTTAACAATGGAGGCAATGAGTGACTAATTGACTTAGATATTTGGACTGATCCACCTTGGGACCCACCTAGGAAGTTGGAGGGCAGCCATTATCTTCCCTCCTTAAGAGGAACCTTTGAGGATCCTGGCTGCCATGGATGTCCTGCTTGGGCCTAGAGTAAGCAAACGGCAGTTGTTCTTCACAATGGAGACAACGAGTGACTGACTGACTTAGGTATTTGGACTGACCTACATTTGGACC
Organism: Pelophylax lessonae; assembly: GCF_965119305.1. Classification (NCBI taxonomy): domain Eukaryota; kingdom Metazoa; phylum Chordata; class Amphibia; order Anura; family Ranidae; genus Pelophylax; species Pelophylax lessonae. Next base: position 3,761,079 of record NC_138780.1, read on the forward strand.
CACCTATGGAGTTGGAGGGCTGCAAGGATTTCCTCTCCTGGAAGAAACCCTTAAAAACCCTGGCGGCCATGGATGTTCAGCTTGGGCCCAGAGCAAGCAAACGGCAGTTGTTCTCCACAATGGAGGTGGTGAGTGACTGATTGACCCGTGGATTTGGACCGACTTAGAGATTTGGTGTGCTGCAAGGATCTCTCCTCTTGGAAGGAACCCCCTGAAGGTCCTGGCTGCCACTGATGTTCTATTTGGGCCCAGAGCAAGCAAACGGCAGTTGTTCTCCACAATGGAGGTGGTGAGTGACTGACTGACCCAGGGACTTGGACTGACCCAGGGATTTGGACTGACCCAGGGATTTGGACTGACTTAGGGATTTGGAGTGCTGCAAGGATCTCTCCTCTTGGAAGGAACCCTTGAAGGTCCTGGCTGCCACTGATGTTCTATTTGGGCCTAGAGGAAGCAAACTGCAGTTACCCCTCACAATGGAGGTGGTTACATAACTACATAGTTAATCTGGTTGAAAATAAAAACAAGTCCATCTAGTTCAACCAACTGGTGCATTACATCCCTAGGGATTTGGGCCAACTCAGGGATTAAGAGAGCTGGAATGATCTCCACTCCTCGAAGGCTCTGTCTTCCATGACCACAAATATCCTACTTGGGCCTAGAAGAAGTAAACTGTGTTTTACTTTGCAGGAGGCCAAGGATAGTGGAGGTTTGGCCGTCCCGAATCCCTACTATTACTTCTTGTCGTCTCAGCTACAACACGTAACTGGTTGGTTGCTGGACGATGCTAATGATCCTGTCAGACGGATCCTTGAGACTCGTTTGGCAGGTGGCACACTTGTTGAGGCATTAGAAGCGGGGGCCCTGCGAGACTCCCCTGGCTATCCCACCCTCGTGCTCCTTGACAGGGTTTGGCAGAGAGCTAGAAAACATTTTGCTTATGAAGGGTTCTCAAAATACTCTCGTATCCTTAATAACGCTAATTATCCTGAGCTAGATAGGTTGTGGAGCTCTCTGAGATGGGGGGACCATGGTGTCCACTTTATTTACCAGTTGTACAGGGGGGGGGGCACACTTAAAGATTTCCAGTTTCTACGTACCGAGTTCGGACTACCCAACTCCCTCTTTTTTCAGTACCTGCAGTTGCGTCACGCTATTGACTCCTAGTCTAAGGTCTCCTCCTGGGGCCTGTGCCGGACAGTTATCCTCCTTAGTTTGATGAATACTACGATTAAGAAAGGGCAAATTTCCTCACTTTATACGGCCTTCATGGGCCAAGTTTCGCAAGCTATGGCATTTAAGTGTAGGGAGTCCTGGGCTGAGGATCTGGGTCCCATCTCCGCGGAGGAGCGGACTGGTATTCTGGATAATATCCCCAGGGTCTCTTTGTCCTCCTCGCAGAGACTCACTACCTTGATGTTTCTTTGATATGTTTTTGTGCATTTATAACCACGTCGGCGGCCCTCCCGCCGCCGGCTTAGTATATTCTACACTTCTCTGATTATGCTTCTGAGCTATGGATGCTTCTTCGACTGTTATCTTTTTTTTTCTTTTTTGTTGGTTTTGTTTTGTTTTGTATTGTATGTGAAAAATAATTTCAATAAAAATTATCTGATTAAAAAAAAAAAAACTGTGTTTTACCCCCACAATGAAGGGGGTTATTGAGTGACTAACTGACCTAGGGATTTAAACTGATCTAGATTTGGACCCACCTAGGGAGACAGAGGGCTGCCATGCTTTTCCCTCCTACGAGGAACCCTTGAAGATCCTAGCTGCCATTGATATTCTATTTGGGCCTGGAGGAAGCAAACTGCAGTTGTCCCCTATAATAGAGATGGTAAGTGACTGACTGACCTAGGGATTTGGACTGACCTAGATTTGCACCCACTTATGGAGTTGGGGGGCTGCAAAGATTTCCATTTCTAGGAGGAACCCTTAAAAATCCTGACTGCCTTGAATGTTCTACTTGGGCCTGGAGGAAACAAACTGCAGTTGTTCTTCATAATAGAAGTGGTGAGTGACTGACTGACCCAGGGATTTGAACCAACCTAGGGATTTGGTGTGCTGGAGGGATTAACCCTCCTATAAGGAACCCTTGAAGGTCCTTGAAAGAGTGTATCAATGCGCCTTACTGAAACATTATATTTCATAATACATTTCAGCTCGTGCCCACTCTACAATGGAATGTGGCCACTTGCAATTATATTAAACACACCTCATTCATACACCCTGGACACTTGGCAGTTGGATTTTTTGCATATAGACGACAGACAACACCTGAACACAATTGACAATTGCTTACATTAACACATCAGACAGCTGAACACAGACGGAGCGGCTTTACCACAAAACACAATTTCAGACACGAAACACCTCACATTGACAGAGATGTATGGGGAACACAAGGGCCTTTTCATGTATTGTTTTTGGTGGAGATATGTTCTATTGTTAAGTTGACCCATGAATTGTAACTGGTTTCAAGTGGTTTTTGCCGCTCAAATCTCCTTTAAAAATGTGAGCGAAACTTGAAATAAATTAGATGTGTCTACGCTAAGCTTAAGTTGCTATGTGTCGCTGCATCTCCTGGCTAGCAGATGGAGAATTCACTACACAGGGGGAGTTAGGACTGAAGGGCCGTAAATCATCTTGTAATTGCCTCCTGACAAGATTGAGCTAACAGTCCTTGCCACCAAAAATGTTCTAGTTGGGCCTGGAGGAAGCAAACTGCAGTTGTTCTTTATAATAGAAGTGGTGAGTGACTGACTGACCAAGGGATTTGGACCAAGCTAGGGATTTGGTGTGCTGGAGGGATTAACCCTCCTAGAAAGAACCCTTGAAGGTCCTTGCCACCAAAAGTGTTCTAGTTGGGCCTGGAGGAAGCAAACTGCAGTTGTTCTTTATAATAGAAGTGGTGAGTGACTGGCTGACCAAGGGATTTGGACCAATCTAGGGATTTGGAGTGCTGCAAGGATTTCCCCTCCTAGAACGAACCCTTGAAGGTCCTTGCCACCAAAAATGTTCTAGTTGGGTCTGGAGGAAGCAAACTGCAGTTGTTCTTCATAATAGAAGTGGTGAGTGACTGACTGACCAAGGGATTTAGACCAACCTAGGGATTTGGTGTTCTGGAGGGATTTCCCATCCTAGAAGGAACCCTTGAAGGTCCTTGCCACCAAAAATGTTCTAGTTGGGCCTGGAGGAAGCAAACTGCAGTTGTCACCCACAATAGAGATGGTAAGTGACTGACTGACCTAGGGATTTGGACTGACCTAGATTTGCACCCACTTATGGAGTTGGGGGGCTGCAAAGATTTCCATTTCTAGGAGGAACCCTTAAAAATCCTGACTGCCTTGAATGTTCTACTTGGGCCTAGAGGAAACAAACTGCAGTTGTTCTTCATAATAGAAGTGGTGAGTGACTGACTGACCAAGGGATTTGGACCAACCTAGGGATTTGGTGTGCTGCAAGGATTTCCCCTCCTAGAACGAACCCTTGAAGGTCCTTGCCACCAAAAAATGTTCTAGTTGGGCCTGGAGGAAGCAAACTGCAGTTGTTCTTCATAATAGAAGTGGTGAGTGACTGGCTGACCCAGGGATTTGGACCAACCTAGGGATTTGGTGTGCTGGAGGGATTAACCCTCCTAGAACGAACCCTTGAAGGTCCTTGCCACCACAAATGTTCTAGTTGGGCCAGGAGGAAGCAAACTGCAGTTGTTCTTCATAATAGAAGTGGTGAGTGACTGACTGACCCAGGGATTTGAACCAACCTAGGGATTTGGAGTGCTGCAAAAATTTCCCCTCCTAGAACAAACCCTTGAAGGTCCTTGCCACCAAAAATGTTCTAGTTGGGCCTGGAGCAAGCAAACTGCAGTTAGTTCTCACAATGGAGGTGGTGAGTGACTTCCATAGGGATTTGGACTGACCTAAGGATTTGGACTGACCTAGATTTGCACCCACTTATGGAGTTGGGGGGCTGCAAAGATTTCCATTTCTAGGAGGAACCCTTAAAATCCTGACTGCCTTGAATGTTCTACTTGGGCCTAGAGGAAACAAACGGCAGTTGTTCTTCATAATAGAAGTGGTGAGTGACTGACTGACCAAGGGATTTGGACCAACCTAGGGATTTGGTGTGTTGCAAGGATTTCCCCTCCTAGAACGAACCCTTGAAGGTCCTTGCCACCGAAAATGTTCTAGTTGGGCCTGGAGGAAGCAAACTGCAGTTGTCACCCACAATAGAGATGGTGAATGACTGACCTAGGGATTTGGACTAACCTAGATTTGCACCCACTTATGGAGTTGGGGGGGCTGCAAAGATTTCCATTTCTAGGAGGAACCCTTAAAAATCCTGACTGCCTTGAATGTTCTACTTGGGCCTAGAGGAAACAAACTGCAGTTGTTCTTAATAATAGAAGTGGTGAGTGACTGACTGACCCAGGGATTTGAACCAACCTAGGGATTTGGTGTGCTGGAGGGATTAACCCTCCTATAAGGAACCCTTGAAGGTTATTGAAAGAGTGTATCAATGCGCCTTACTGAAACATTATATTTCATAATACATTTCAGCTTGTGCCCACTCTACAATGGAATGTGGCCACTTGCAATTATATTAAACACACCTCATTCATACACCCTGGACACTTGGCAGTTGGATTTTTTGCATATAGACGACAGACAACACCTGAACACAATTTACAATTGCTTACATTAACACATCAGACAGCTGAACACAGACGGAGCGGCTTTACCACAAAACACAATTTCAGACACGAAACACCTCACATTGACAGAGATGTATGGGGAACACAAGGGCCTTTTCATGTATTGTTTTTGGTGGAGATATGTTCTATTGTTAAGTTGACCCATGAATTGTAACTGGTTTCAAGTGGTTTTTGCCGCTCAAATTAAAAATGTGAGCGAAACTTGAAATAAATTAGATGTGTCTACGCTAAGCTTAAGTTGCTATGTGTCGCTGCATCTCCTGGCTAGCAGATGGAGAATTCACTACACAGGGGGAGTTAGGACTGAAGGGCCGTAAATCATCTTGTAATTGCCTCCTGCCAAGATTGAGCTAACAGTCCTTGCCACCAAAAATGTTCTAGTTGGGCCTGGAGGAACCAAACTGCAGTTGTTCTTCATAATAGAAGTGGTGAGTGACTGACTGACCAAGGGATTTGGACCAAGCTAGGGATTTGGTGTGCTGGAGGGATTAACCCTCCTAGAAAGAACCCTTGAAGGTCCTTGCCACCAAAAGTGTTCTAGTTGGGCCTGGAGTAAGCAAACTGCAGTTGTTCTTCATAATAGAAGTGGTGAGTGACTGACTGACCAAGGGATTTGGACCAACCTAGGGATTTGGTGCGCTGGAGGGATTAACCCTCCTAGAAGGAACCCTTGAAGGTCCTTGCCACCAAAAATGTTCTAGTTGGGCCTGGAGGAAGCAAACTGCAGTTGTCACCCACAATAGAGATGGTAAGTGACTGACTGACCTAGGGATTTGGACTGACCTAGATTTGCACCCACTTATGGAGTTGGGGGGCTGCAAAGATTTCCATTTCTAGGAGGAACCCTTAAAAATCCTGACTGCCTTGAATGTTCTACTTGGGCCTAGAGGAAACTAACTGCAGTTGTTCTTCATAATATAAGTGGTGAGTGACTGACTGACCCAGGGATTTGGACCAACCTAGGGATTTGGTGTGCTGCAAGGATTTCCCCTCCTAGAACGAACCCTTGAAGGTCCTTGCCACCAAAAAATGTTCTAGTTGGGCCAGGAGGAAGCAAACTGCAGTTGTTCTTCATAATAGAAGTGGTGAGTGACTGACTGACCCAGGGATTTAAACTGATCTAGATTTGGACCCCCCTAGGGAGACAGAGGGCTGCCATGCTTTTCCCTCCTACAAGGAACCCTTGAGGATCCTAGCTGCCATTGATATTCTATTTGGCCCTGGAGGAAGCAAACTGCAGTTGTCACCCACAATAGAGATGGTGAATGACTCACTGACCTAGGGATTTGGACTGACCTAGATTTGCACCCACTTATGGAGTTGGGGGGCTGCAAAGATTTCCATTTCTAGGAGGAACCATTAAAAATCCTGACTGCCTTGAATGTTCTACTTGGGCCTAGAGGAAACAAACGGCAGTTGTTCTTCATAATATAAGTGGTGAGTGACTGACTGACCAAGGGATTTGGACCAACCTAGGGATTTGGTGTGCTGCAAGGATTTCCCCTCCTAGAACGAACCCTTGAAGGTCCTTGCCACCAAAAAATGTTCTAGTTGGGCCTGGAGGAAGCAAACTGAAGTTGTTCTTCATAATAGAAGTGGTGAGTGACTGGCTGACCCAGGGATTTGGACCAACCTAGGGATTTGGTGTGCTGGAGGGATTAACCCTCCTAGAACGAACCCTTGAAGGTCCTTGCCACCACAAATGTTCTAGTTGGGCCTGGAGGAAGCAAACTGCAGTTGTTCTTCATAATAGAAGTGGTGAGTGACTGACTGACCCAGGGATTTGAACCAACCTAGGGATTTGGAGTGCTGCAAAAATTTCCCCTCCTAGAACGAACCCTTGAAGGTCCTTGCCACCAAAAATGTTCTAGTTGGGCCTGGAGGAAGCAAACTGCAGTTAGTTCTCACAATGGAGGTGGTGAGTGACTTCCATAGGGATTTGGACTGACCTAAGGATTTGGACTGACCTAGATTTGCACCCACTTATGGAGTTGGGGGGCTGCAAAGATTTCCATTTCTAGGAACCCTTAAAATCCTGACTGCCTTGAATGTTCTACTTGGGCCTAGAGGAAACAAACGGCAGTTGTTCTTCATAATAGAAGTGGTGAGTGACTGACTGACCAAGGGATTTGGACCAACCTAGGGATTTGGTGTGTTGCAAGGATTTCCCCTCCTAGAACGAACCCTTGAAGGTCCTTGCCACCGAAAATGTTCTAGTTGGGCCTGGAGGAAGCAAACTGCAGTTGTCACCCACAATAGAGATGGTGAATGACTGACCTAGGGATTTGGACTAACCTAGATTTGCACCCACTTATGGAGTTGGGGGGGCTGCAAAGATTTCCATTTCTAGGAGGAACCCTTAAAAATCCTGACTGCCTTGAATGTTCTACTTGGGCCTAGAGGAAACAAACTGCAGTTGTTCTTAATAATAGAAGTGGTGAGTGACTGACTGACCCAGGGATTTGAACCAACCTAGGGATTTGGTGTGCTGGAGGGATTAACCCTCGTATAAGGAACCCTTGAAGGTCCTTGCCACCAAAAATGTTCTAGTTGGGCCTGGAGGAAGCAAACTGCAGTTGTCCCCTACAATAGAGATGGTAAGTGACTGACTGACCAAAGGATTTGGACCAACCTAGGGATTTGGTGTGCTGGAGGGATTAACCCTCCAAGAAGGAACCCTTGAAGGTCCTTGCCACCACAAATGTTCTAGTTGGGCCTGGAGGAAACAAACTGCAGTTGTTCTTCATAATAGAAGTGGTGAGTGAATGACTGACCCAGGGATTTGAACCAACCTAAGGATTTGGTGTGCTGCAAGGATTTCCCCTCCTAGAACGAACCCTTGAAGGTCCTTGCCACCACAAATGTTCTAGTTGGGCCTGGACGAAGCAAACTGCAGTTAGTTCTCACAATGGAGGTGGTGAGTGATTTCCATAGGGATTTGGATCGACCTAGGGATTTAGAGTGCTGCAAGGATCTCTACTCATTGAAGGTCCTGGCTTTCAGGAATATTCTATTTGGACCTAGTAGAAGAAAACTGCAGTTGTCCACCACAATAGTAGTGGTGAGTTACCTATTGAGAGAAATGTCAACAGAAGAACCTTTTCCAAGACTGAGAGACCACTAGACCTTTAAGGAGCAACATTCTAGGGCAGTGATGGCGAACCTTGGCACCCCAGATGTTTAGGAACTATATTTCCCATGATGCTCATGCTCTCTGTAGTGTAGTGGAGCATCATGGGAAATGTAGTTCCAAAACAACTGGGGTGCCAAGGTTCGCCATCACTGTTCTAGGGTTTAGGTGTCCAGCCAACATAGTCCTGTGATAGAGTGACCCAGAAAGTTTATAAAGATGTGCAGAAGACAAGAGACTGCTTTGTAGAAACATTCATGTATCCTGATTACCCTCCACCCTTCGGGTGAGTTTGCTTCCTTCTTTTCCGGACAATCCCTAAAAGTGTATTCGTCCCCTTACCTTTTTTGTGTGTTGCCATTGTTAACCACTTTACCACCGGAGGATTTTCCTGCTTTACGTCCAGGCCACTTTTTGCAACTTGGCACTGCGCAACTTTAACTGACAACTGCGCGGTCATGCAACGCCGTACCCAAACGAAATTTACGTCTTTTTTTCCCCACAAACAGAGCTTTCTTTTGGTGGTATTTGATCACATCTGCACTTTTAATTTTTTGCGATATTAATAAAAAAAGAGAGACAATTTTGAAAAAATAACAATATTTTTCTACTTTGACAGTTAAAAAATATCAAATATATTCAATTTTTGGCATATATTTTGGCCAAAATGTATTTAGCTACATGTCTTTGACAAAAAAATTCTCAATGAGCGTATTTTTAACCGCTTTAAGACCGGAAAATTTTACCCCATTCTTGACCAGGCCATATTTTGCAATTCGCCAGTGCATTATTTTAACGGACAATTGCGCGGTTGTGCGACGCTGTACCCAAATTACATTTTATGTCCTTTTTTCCCCACAAATAGAGCTTTCTTTTGGTGGTATTTGATCACCTGTGCGATTTTTATTTTTTGCGCTATAAACAAAAAAAGAGCGACAATTTTGAAAAAATAACAATATTTTCTCATTTTTTTATATGAAATTCCCCCTAAAAAAATGTAAAAATCAAAATTTTTTAACATTTTAGGCCAATTTGTTTTCTGCTACCTATGTTTGGTAAAAAAAATTGCAATAAGCCTATTTTGATTTGTTTACGCAAAAGTTATCGCAGCTACTAACTACGGGAAAGATTTATGTAATTTTTATTGTTTTTTTTTTTTTAACGCGTAATGGCGGCGATCTGTGATTTTTTTTTTGCGGGACTGCGACATTGCGGCGGACAGATCAGACCCTTGACTGACATTTTTGACACTTTTGGGGGGGGATCAGTGACATTACTACAGTAATCAGTGCAAAAAATATGCACTGTTACTGTAATAATGACACTGGCAGGGAAGGGGTTAACTTTATTGGTGATCAAGGGGTTAAATGTATGCCTGGTGCTTACTGACGTGTGTGGGGGGGAGGGGACTGTGTGACACAGGGACAGATCGCAGGTTGAGCTATGCTGAATCCTGTGATCTGTCCCTGCCTGTCACATAGGAGATCCGCCCGCTTTGTTTACACAAGCGGGCAGATCTCCACACTCGATCCCCGACGATTGGGGAAGAGCGGCGGGGATCACCGGCTCTCCTCCCCTGGCCCGACTCCCGCTGTGTCTGGAAAAAAAAAACCCTTACAGTTGTTTAACCACTTGCCGACCGCTCACATTGAGTGTACTGCGGCAAAGTGGCTCGATTCCGTCGACTCGACTCCTTCCCTTGTGGGTGGATTTCCTCACTTTGTGTAAACAAAGCGGGCGGATTTCCTCACTCGATCCCCGATGATTGGGGAAGAGCGGCGGGGATCACCGCCTCTCCTCCCCTGGCCCGACTCCCGCTATGTCTGAATACAGCGGGAGCAAGCCTCCGGCGGCGCGCGCGCCGCCCACAAGGGGAAGAGTCAAGTCGAGTCGACAGAATCGAGCCACTTTGCCGCAGTACCCTCAATGTGAGCGGTCGGCAAGTGGTTAAACAACTGTAAGGTTTTTTTATTTGATGTCTGTGTCCCATTGGGAAGATTTCCCTTAATTTCCCATCCTGGAGACACAACTGGTAAGTGACTGGCCTAGATTTGAACCCACCTAGGGAGTTTGAGGGCTGCAAGGATTTCCATTCCTAGGTGTACTCCATTGGGGAAATTTCTTTCATTTCCCATCAACTCCCACAACAGGAAGTGAGAGGAAATCTCTGTAAAGAAATAGATCTACCATTGGAATAGGTGTCCCCATTTGAAGACTTCCCCCACATCTCCTGTTCCGGGAGGAACATTACATTTTGTCCTGGTAAAGCAGATACAAAGAGAGAGGGGGATCTCTTAACCCTCCCCCTAACCCTTTTACCCCTCCTATACTCCATCCAAAACTAGGAAAAAAGTTTTACCTACAGATATTTAATGGGGGAGTTCAGACGTTTTCGAATAGACATCAAAAGACACCAACAGACCAAAAAAAGTTGATCAAAGTTTTAATAAAATAGAACACCAACACCAAGTATTACATACATTATATATCACATATACAATATTTTATTATTGCACGTTAAATGAAGCCATTGACAAACACCAAATGGATAATAATTCAGGACGTACGTTCACATAAAGGTCACAGTTTGAAGAAAATCAATAAATGTCCAAACCAGCTCACCTTCTATAGGCTCTCATTGGATAGATCTGGGGTGCCCGAACCAATGTGCTCCTCCACAGTCCTGTATAATGTTGGGAATCACCACCCCTTCCCTCTCGAGTGCTCCAACTTGTTCAACGGCTGGAGATTTCTTCAGGAAATCCCAACACAGCACCGGGGTAAACATTTTTGATTTGGGAAAATTAGGATGACTGTTCGGGAGCTCAAGGTTCCTGACCGGAGACCTACAGTCACCATGGTCATAGCACTGTTGGTTTGCTGGTGGATAAGCCAAATTTCAAGAAGGTCTGGCTTAAAATGGCAATCATGTTTTAAATGAATGGATTACACTCACTGGAAGACAAGAATCCCCAAAAAAGACGGCAATTAGGAAGTAACTCAACAACCCTTCAAGAACGTGCGATCAACCGCCATCCAGGGCCACAAACTTTGGTCATTTGCTTATTGCCATGGCCATCTGAATGACTTCCCAGTGGACTTTTGCTTCTCGTCCTTCTGAGAACTGGTATTACTGGACCCTTTTACTCCAGGGGATGGAGGTGGTGATTTTTGAGGTTCATCAACAGACTCTTTTGGTTTTGTTGAAGGTTGTTTACTTCTTGGGAGTGTTGGGGATTGTCGAGCAAGTTCATATAAAGGATAATGACAGGGGCTTTGGTCTTGCTTTTGTGGCTCAGCTTCATGCTGACTCTGCCCAGTTGATGAACCCAGATTTACACTGGTGTGTTGTTCATGGGCTGGCAAAGATGTGGTTTTCTTTTGTTGGGTCATTTGCTGTGTGGTGTCCTGTCCTCCACCGGTGTGTTGTTCATAGGTTGACCAAGTTGTGGTCTTCATTTGTTGGGTCACTTGCTGTGTGGTGTCTTGCCCTCCTGTGGTGTATTGGACATAGCTTGAAGGTACAGTATCTCTATTGTCAATGTAGTGTTGGGCCTTTAGAAACGAATGTGCGTATGGATCAACTTTATCTCCCTGTTGGAGGCTGGTTCCCCATGTCTGGTGAGATGGTGCATCACCCTCTGAGGTATAGGAATAATGTGTTTCAGTAAGTCCAGTCTGTTGGGCCGTTTTGTCATCCCCTTGAGAGAATTGAGGAATCTGCTGTGAGGTGCTCTGCCCTCTTGTGGTATATTGGACAAAACTTGAGGGTACAGTGTCTCTCTGGTCAATAAGTTGCTGGGCTTTTAGGAATGAATGTGCGTATGGATCACCCACATTTTCTGGACTTTGGAAGTGACTTGTCTGGTGAGATGGTTCATCACCTTCTGTGGGATATGAATAATGTATTTCGATGCGTCCAGCCTGTTTGGTTGACTTGTCATCTTGTCTTGTTTGAGCAGACTCTTGTTTCTTTAATGGGTCTTCTTTCTGTGTTGGATCTTGTCCCTCATGCTGGCTTTTATACTCAGTGCTGCCTTGTTTTAATATTTGGTCATCCTTCTTAGATTGATCTTGCCTGTGGGCTGGGTCTTGTTTCTGGATTGGATCCAGTTTCTGGGTTGAGTCTTGTTTCTGGGTGGAGTCTTTCATCTGGTCTTGTTTCTGGGTCTGGCCTGGGTCCAGTTTTTGTGTGAAGCCTGGAACTTGGGATAGGCTTTGTTTCTGTGGTGGATCTTCTTTCTGGGTTAGGCCCAGCTTCTGAGCGGAATCTGATTTCTGGACTGGGTCTTTCTTTTGGGTGGGATCTTCCAGGGTTGAGTCTTTTTTCCCACTTGAGTCTTGTTTGTGGGTCGGGTCTTCTTTCTGAACGGAGTCTTGTTTCTGGGTCTGGTCTTGTTTCTTGGTGGTGTCCTGTTTTTGAGTGGAGTCTTGTTTTTGGGTCTGGTCTTGTTTCTGAGTGGAGTCTTGTTTCTGGGTCTGGTCTTGTTTCTTGGTTGTGTCCTGTTCCTGAGTGGAGTCTTGTTTCTGGGTCTGGTCTTGTTTCTTGGTGGTGTCCTGTTTCTGAATGGAGTCTTGTTTCTGGGTCTGGTCTTGTTTCAGAGTGGAGTCTTGTTTCTGGGTCTGGTCTTGTTTCTGAGTGGAGTCTTGTTTCTGAGTGGAGTCTTGTTTCTGGGTCTGGTCTTGTTTCTTGGGGGTGTCCTGTTTCTGAGTGGAGCCTTGTTTCTGGGTCTGGTCTTGTTTCTGAGTGGAGTCTTGTTTCTGGGTCTGGTCTTGTTTCTGAGTGGAGTCTTGTTTTTGGGTGGTCTGGTCTTGCTTTTGAGTGGTGTCTTGTTTATGAGTAGGGTCTTGTTTCTGAATGGAGTCTTTCTGGGTCTGGTCTTGTTTTTGGGTGGTGTCTTGTTTCTGGGTCTGGTCTTGTTTCTGGGCCTGATCTTGTTTCTGAGTGGAGTCTTGTTTCTGGGTCTGGTCTTGTTTTTGGGTAATGTCTAGTTTCTGGGTCTGGTCTTGCTTTGATGTGGTGTCCTGTTTTTGGGTAATGTCTAGTTTCTGGGTTGGGTATTGTTTCAGTGTAGAGCACTGCAAAATAGTTGGGTCTTGTTTCTGAATGGAGTCTTTTTTCTGTGTCTGGTCTTGCTTTTGGGTGGTGTCCTGCTTCTGGGTGGTGTCCTGCTTCTGGGTGGTGTCCTGCTTCTGGGTGGAGTCTTGTTTTTGAGTGGAGTCTTGTTTCTGGGTTGAGTCTTTTTTCTGGGTCTGGTCTTGTTTCTGGGTTGTATCCTGTTTATGAGTGGAGTCTTTCTGGGTCTGGTCTTGTTTCTGGGTGGAGCCTTGTTTCTGGGTCTGGTCTTGTTTTTGGGTGGTCTGGTCTTGCTTCGGAGTGGTGTCCTGTTTATGAGTGGAGTCTTGTTTCTGAGTTTGGTCTTGTTTCTCGGTTGAGTCTTTTTTCTGGGTCTGGTCTTGTCTCTGGATTGTATCCTGTTTATGAGTGGAGTCTTTCTGGGTCTGGTCTTGTTTCTGGGTGGAGTCTTGTTTCTGGGTCTGGTCTTGTTTTTGGGTGGTCTGGTCTTGCTTCGGAGTGGTGTCCTGTTTGTGAGTGGAGTCTTGTTTCTGAGTCTGGTCTTGTTTCTGGGTTGAGTCTTGTTTCTGAGTCTGGTCTTGTTTCTGAGTCTGGTCTTGTTTCTGGGTTAAGTCTTGTTTCTGGGTGGTCTGGTCTTGCTTTGGAGTGGTGTCCTGTTTGTGGGTGGAGTCTTGTTTCTGAGTCTGGTCTTGTTTCTGGGTTAAGTCTTGTTTCTGGGTCTGGTCTTGTTTTTGGGTGGTCTGGTCTTGCTTCGGAGTGGTGTCCTGTTTGTGGGTGGAGTCTTGTTTCTGAGTCTGGTCTTGTTTCTGCTTTGAGTCTTGTTTCGGAGTCTGGTCTTGTTTCTGTGTTGAGTCTTGTTTCTGAGTATGGTCTTGTTTCTGGGTTAAGTCTTGTTTCTGGGTCTGCTCTTGTTTCTGGGTGGTCTGGTCTTGCTTCGGAGTGGTGTCCTGTTTGTGAGTGGAGTCTTGTTTCTGAGTCTGGTCTTGTTTCTGGGTTGAGTCTTGTTTCTGAGTCTGGTCTTGTTTTTGGGTTGAGTCTTGTTTCTGAGTATGGTCTTGTTTCTGGGTTAAGTCTTGTTTCTGGGTCTGGTCTTGTTTTTGGTTGGTCTGGTCTTGCTTCAGAGTGGTGTCCTGTTTGTGAGTGGAGTCTTGTTTCTGAGTCTGGTCTTGTTTCTGGGTTAAGTCTTGTTTCTGAGTCTGGTCTTGTTTCTGGGTTAAGTCTTGTTTCTGGGTCTGGTCTTGTTTCGGGGTTGAGTCTCGTTTCTGAGTCTGGTCTTGTTTCTGGGTTAAGTCTTGTTTCTGGGTGGTCTGGTCTTGCTTCGGAGTGGTGTCCTGTTTGTGAGTGGAGTCTTGTTTCTGAGTCTGGTCTTGTTTCTGAGTCTGGTCTTGTTTCTGGGTTGAGTCTTGTTTCTGAGTATGGTCTTGTTTCTGGTTTAAGTCTTGTTTCTGGGTCTGGTCTTGTTTTTGGGTGGTCTGGTCTTGCTTCGGAGTGGTGTCCTGTTTGTGAGTGGAGTCTTGTTTCTGAGTCTGGTCTTGTTTCTGGGTTAAGTCTTGTTTCTGAGTCTGGTCTTGTTTCTGGGTTAAGTCTTGTTTCTGGGTCTGGTCTTGTTTCGGGGTTGAGTCTCGTTTCTGAGTCTGGTCTTGTTTCTGGGTTAAGTCTTGTTTCTGGGTGGTCTGGTCTTGCTTCGGAGTGGTGTCCTGTTTGTGAGTGGAGTCTTGTTTCTGAGTCTGGTCTTGTTTCTGGGTTGAGTCTTGTTTCGGAGTCTGGTCTTGTTTCTGTGTTGAGTCTTGTTTCTGAGTATGGTCTTGTTTTTGGGTTAAGTCTTGTTTCTGGGTCTGCTCTTGTTTCTGGGTGGTCTGGTCTTGCTTCGGAGTGGTGTCCTGTTTGTGAGTGGAGTCTTGTTTCTGAGTCTGGTCTTGTTTCTGGGTTGAGTCTTGTTTCTGAGTCTGGTCTTGTTTCTGGGTTAAGTCTTGTTTCTGGGTCTGGTCTTGTTTCGGGGTTGTATCCTGTTTATGAGTGGAGTCTTTCTGGGTCTGGTCTTGTTTTTGGGTGGTGTCTTGTTTCTGGGTCTGGTCTTGTTTCTGGGCCTGATCTTGTTTCTGAGTGGAGTCTTGTTTCTGGGTCTGGTCTTGTTTTTGGGTAATGTCTAGTTTCTGGGTCTGGTCTTGCTTTGATGCGGTGTCCTGTTTTTGTGTAATGTCTAGTTTCTGGGTTGGGTATTGTTTCAGTGTAGAGCACTGCAAAATAGTTGGGTCTTGTTTCTGAATGGAGTCTTTTTTCTGTGTCTGGTCTTGCTTTTGGGTGGTGTGCTGCTTCTGGGTGGTGTCCTGCTTCTGGGTGGTGTCCTGTTTCTGAGTGGAGTCTTGTTTTTGAGTGGAGTCTTGTTTCTGGGTTGAGTCTTTTTTCTGGGTCTGGTCTTGTTTCTGGGTTGTATCCTGTTTATGAGTGGAGTCTTTCTGGGTCTGGTCTTGTTTCTGGGTGGAGTCTTGTTTCTGGGTCTGGTCTTGTTTTTGGGTGGTCTGGTCTTGCTTCGGAGTGGTGTCCTGTTTATGAGTGGAGTCTTGTTTCTGAGTCTGGTCTTGTTTCTGGGTTGAGTCTTGTTTCTGAGTCTGGTCTTGTTTCTGGGTTAAGTCTTGTTTCTGGGTGGTCTGGTCTTGCATCGGAGTGGTGTCCTGTTTGTGGGTGGAGTCTTGTTTCTGAGTCTGGTCTTGGTTTTGGGTTGAGTCTTGTTTCGGAGTCTGGTCTTGTTTCTGGGTTAAGTCTTGTTTCTGGGTCTGATCTTGTTTCTGGGTTAAGTCTTGTTTCTGAGTGTGGTCTTGTTTCTGGGTTAAGTCTTGTTTCTGAGTCTGGTCTTGTTTCAGGGTTGAGTCTTGTTTCTGAGTCTGGTCTTGTTTCTGGGTTAAGTCTTGTTTCTGGGTGGTCTGGTCTTGCTTCGGAGTGGTGTCCTGTTTGTGAGTGGAGTCTGGTTTCTGAGTATGGTCTTGTTTCTGGGTTAAGTCTTGTTTCTGGGTCTGGTCTTGTTTTTGGGTGGTCTGGTCTTGCTTCGGAGTGGTGTCCTGTTTGTGAGTGGAGTCTTGTTTCTGAGTCTGGTCTTGTTTCTGGGTTGAGTCTTGTTTCTGAGTCTGGTCTTGTTTATGGGTGGCCTGGTCTTGCTTCTGGGTGGTGTCCTGTTTATAAGTGGAGTCTTGTTTCTGGGTGGAGTCTTGGTTCTGGTCCTGTTTCTGGGTGGTGTCCGGTTTCTGAGAGGAGTCTTGTTTCTGGGTCTGGTCTTGTTTCTGAGTGGAGTCTTTCTTGGTCTGGTCTTGTTTCTGGGTGGTGTCTTGTTTCTGTGTCTGATCTTGTTTCTGGGTGGAGTCTTGGTTCTGGGTAGTGTCCAGCTTTTGGGTGGTCACTTGTTTCTGTGTCTGTCCTAGTTCTGGCTTTTGTGTGAAGCCTGGAATCTGGATTGGGCTTTGCTTCTGTTGTGAATCTTCCTTCTGGGTTGGGTCTGGTTTCTGAGTAGAATCAGCTTTCTGGACTTGGTCTGCCTTCTGGGTGGAGTCTTGTTGCGGTGTAGAGTAATGTATTGGGATTAAGTTTAGCTTAAGAATGGAGAATGTGTTCTTATTGGAGTCTTGTTTCTGGGTCTGGTCTTGTTTCTGAGTGGAGTGTTGTTCCTGGGTGGAGTCCTGTTTCTGGTCTTCTTTCTGAGTTGAGTCTTGTTTCTGGGTGGTTTCCTGTTTCTTGGTGGAGTCTTGTTTCTGGGTCTGTTCTTGTTTTTGAATGTTGTCCTCTTTCTGGGTCTGGTCTTGTTTCTGGGTGAAGTCTTGTTTCTGGGTCTGGTCTTTTTTCTGTGTGGAGTCTTGTTTCTGGGTGGTGTCCCGTTTCTGGGTCTGGTCTTGTTTCTGGGTGGTGTCCTGTTTTTGGACGGAGCCCTGATTCTGGGTCTGGTCTTGTTTCTGGGTAGAGCCTTGTTTTAAAAGTGGATCTTTCATTAGAGTGAAGCCTGGTTTCTGGGTAAAGTCTTTTGCCAGGTTTGAGCCTTGTTTTTGGGTGGTGTCTAGCTTTTGAGTGGAGTCTTGTTTCTGGGTCTGATCTGGGTCTGATTTCTGTGTTAAGCCTGGAATCTGGCTTTGCTTCTGTGGTGAATATTCCTTCTGGGTTGCCCTCAACCTCTCATCAGAACCAGCTTTTTGTACTGGGTCTTCCTTCTGGGTAGAGTCTTCTTTTTTGGTCAGGTCTAGTTTCTGGGTTGAGTCTTGTTTCAGTGTAGAGTACTGCATTGGAGTTGAGTCTTTTTTCTCATTGGAATCTTGTTTCTGTGTCTGGTCCTGTTTCTGTGTCTGGTCCTGTTTCTGGGTCTGGTCTTGTCTCTGGGTCTGGTCTTGTCTCTGGGTCTGGTCTTGTTTCTGGGTGGAGTCTTGTTTCTGGGTAGAGTCTTGTTTCTGGGCCAGGTCTTCTATATGAATAGAGACGTGTTTCTGGGCCTGGTCTTGTTTGTAAGTGGATTCTTGTTTCTGGGTGGTGCCTTGTTTCTGGGTGGCATCTTGTTTCTGAGTGGAGTCTTGTTTCTGGGTCTGGTCCTGTTTCTGGGTCTGGTCCTGTTTCTGGGTCTGGTCTTGTCTCTGGGTCTGGTCTTGTTTCTGGGTCTGGTCTTGTTCCTGGGTGGAGTCTTGTTTCTGGGTAGAGTCTTGTTTCTGGGCCAGGTCTTCTATATGAATAGAGACGTTTTTCTGGGCCTGGTCTTTTTTGTGAGTGGATTCTTGTTTCTGGGTTGTGCCTTGTTTCTGGGTAGTGTCTTGTTTCTGGGTGGTGTCTTGCTTCTGGGTGGCATCTTGTTTCTGAGTGGAGTCTTGTTTCTGGGTCTGGTCCTGTTTCTGGGTCTGGTCTTGTCTCTGGGTCTGGTCTTGTTTCTGGGTCTGGTCTTGTTTCTGGGTGGAGTCTTGTTTCTGGGTAGAGTCTTGTTTCTGGGCCAGGTCTTCTATATGAATAGAGACGTTTTTCTGGGCCTGGTCTTTTTTGTGAGTGGATTCTTGTTTCTGGATGGTGCCTTGTTTCTGGGTAGTGTCTTGTTTCTGGGTGGTGTCTTGCTTCTGGGTGGCATCTTGTTTCTGAGTGGAGTCTTGTTTCTGGGTCTGGTCCTGTTTCTGGGTCTGGTCTTGTCTCTGGGTCTGGTCTTGTTTCTGGGTCTGGTCTTGTTTCTGGGTCTGGTCTTGTTTCTGGGTGGAGTCTTGTTTCTGGGTAGAGTCTTGTTTCTGGGCCAGGTCTTCTATATGAATAGAGACGTGTTTCTGGGCCTGGTCTTGTTTGTAAGTGGATTCTTGTTTCTGGGTGGTGCCTTGTTTCTGGGTGGCATCTTGTTTCTGAGTGGAGTCTTGTTTCTGGGTCTGGTCCTGTTTCTGGGTCTGGTCCTGTTTCTGGGTCTGGTCTTGTCTCTGGGTCTGGTCTTGTTTCTGGGTCTGGTCTTGTTCCTGGGTGGAGTCTTGTTTCTGGGTAGAGTCTTGTTTCTGGGCCAGGTCTTCTATATGAATAGAGACGTTTTTCTGGGCCTGGTCTTTTTTGTGAGTGGATTCTTGTTTCTGGGTGGTGCCTTGTTTCTGGGTAGTGTCTTGTTTCTGGGTGGTGTCTTGCTTCTGGGTGGCATCTTGTTTCTGAGTGGAGTCTTGTTTCTGGGTCTGGTCCTGTTTCTGGGTCTGGTCTTGTCTCTGGGTCTGGTCTTGTTTCTGGGTCTGGTCTTGTTTCTGGGTCTGGTCTTGTTTCTGGGTGGAGTCTTGTTTCTGGGTAGAGTCTTGTTTCTGGGCCAGGTCTTCTATATGAATAGAGACGTTTTTCTGGGCCTGGTCTTTTTTGTGAGTGGATTCTTGTTTCTGGGTGGTGCCTTGTTTCTGGGTAGTGTCTTGTTTCTGGGTGGTGTCTTGCTTCTGGGTGGCATCTTGTTTCTGAGTGGAGTCTTGTTTCGGGGTCTGATCTTGCTTCTGGGTCTGGTCTTCCTTCTGGGTCTGGTCTTGTTTCTGGGTGGAGTCTTGTTTCTGGGTGGGGTCTTTTTTCTGGGTCTCGTCTTGCTTCTGGTTTGTGTCTTGTTTTTGAATGGATTCTTGTTTCAGGGCTTTGTCTTGTTTTTGGGTGGTATCATGTGTTCGGGTCTGGTCTTGTTTTTGGGTGGACTCTTGTTTTTGGGTTTGTCCTGGGTCTAGCTTCTGTGTGAAGCCTGGAATCTGGGTTAGACTTTGCTTCTGTGTTGAATCTTTCTTCGGAGGTTCGTCTTTTTCCAGGGTGGAAAGAGCAAAAAGAGCAAGAGAATCCTTTTGCCACAAGTGCTGTTCTGAGCCTTGTTTTTCTATTGGGTCTTGTTTCTGAGTGGAGGCCTGGTTCTGGTCTTTCTTCTGGTGTGGGTCTTCTTTTTGAGTAGGATCCTTTTTCTTTGAAGAACATTGTTTCTCTGAATGGCCCTCTTTTTGTGTTTGGTCTTGTTTCAGAGTGGAGTCTTCCTTCTTCTTTGGTTGCTTATCTTTGCTAGTTGGGTCATCATTTAAAGCTGTTTCTTTTTTGAGGGATGGGTCTTGAATGAGGGTTGGGTCTTTTTTGAGGATTGGATCTTGTTTGAAGATTGGGTCTTGTTTGAAGATTGGGTCTTGTTTGTCTTTAGAATCTATCTTCTGCTCAGGCACAAGTGTCCTTGTTGGATCTTCTTTAGGAGGTTGGTCTTGTTTATGTGTTGAATCTCCTTTTTTCAAATAACTTTGACTGTCTTTATTGTCTTGTTTACTAGTCTGGTCTTGTTTTTGGGTTGGGTCTTTGTCTTTTGGATCTTGTTTTTGCCCATCTTTCTTTGTTGATTCTTCCTTGAATTTTTGGTCTTTTTTGAGGGTTGGGTCTTGCTTGAGGGTTGGTTCTTGTTTGAGGATTGGATCTTGTTTGAGGATTGGATCTTGTTTGAGGGTTTGGTCCTGTTTGAGTAGTGGGCCTTGTTTGTCCTTAGGATCTTGTTTTTGCCCAGGGCCAAATGTCTTTGATGGGTCTTCTTTGAAAGTTTGGTCTTGTTTCAATGTTGACTCTTTCTTGATCAAAGAGCTTTGATTGTCTTTAAAATCTTGTTTAGTAGTCCAATCTTGTTTTGGGGGTGGGTCTTCTTTGTCTTTTGAGTCTTGTTTTTTACCATATTTATTTACTGGGTCTTTGTCAAAGGTTGGGTCTTGTTTCGTTGTTGAATCCTTCTTCATCAAAGAACTTTGACTTTCGGTTTCATCTTTTTTGCTAGTCTGATCTTGCTTTTGAGCTGAGTCTTTATTGTCTTTCATGTCTTGGGTTTGACCATGTTTCTTTATTGGGTCTTCTTCTAAGGGTGGATCTTTTTTTGCCTTTGAATCTTGCTTCACTGTACAACTTTGACTTTCTTTAGTATCTTGTTTTTTGGTCTGATCTTGTTTTTGGGTTGACTCTTGTTTCTCTTTTGGTTCATCTTTCTGGACTATTTCTCTCTGGGTCTCTTTGGGATCTTGCGACTGGGTGTACCGCTTAAATACAGAGCATTGTTTCTCTTCTGGTTCAAGTGGACAACTGGGATTTTTCTTCTCAGCTGGGTCCTGCTTTGCAGTTTCGCCCGGTTTTAGTGTTGGTTCTACTTTCTTAGTTGGGTCTTTTTTCAGGGCGGGACATTGTTCGTATTCTGAGTCTTTTGTCAATTTTATCTCATGCTTCTCGATTGTGCAAGTTGGCTGAGGTTGGTCTTCCATCAGCGTACTTTTGTGTTTCTGGGTTGAGTCTGGTTTCTGTGTTTGTTCTTTTGCTGGTCTTGTACTTGTTGGTTTCTCTTGCTTGAGGATTGGTTCTTGTTTCAGGGTTGGATCTTTTTTGAGGGTTGGATCTTTTTTGAGGGTTGGATCTTGTTTGAGGATTGGGTCTTGTTTGAGGATTGGGTCTTGTTTATCTTTAGAATCTATCTTCTGCTCAGGCACAAGTGTCCTTGTTGGATCTTCTTTAGGAGGTTGGTCTTGTTTATGTGTTGAATCTCTCTTTTTCAAATAACTTTGATTGTCTTTATTGTCTTGTTTACTAGTCTGGTCTTGTTTTTGGGTTGGGTCTTCTTTGTTTTTTGGATCTTGTTTTTGCCCATCTTTCTTTGTTGATTCTTCCTTGAGGTTTAGGTCTTTTTTGATGGTTGAGTCTTGTTTGAGGATTGGATCTTGTTTGAGGGTTTGGTCCTGTTTGAGGAGTGGGGCTTGTTTGTCCTTAGGATCTTGTTTTTGCCCAAGGTCAAGTGTCTTTGATGGATCTTCTTTGAAAGTTTGGTCTTGTTTCAATGTTGATTCTTTCTTGATCAAAGAACTTTGATTGTCTTTAAAATCTTTTAAACTAGTCCAATCTTGTTTTAGGGGTGGGTTTGGGGGTGGGTCTTCTTTGTCTTTTGAGTCTTCTTTTTTACCATATTTATTTACTGGGTCTTTGTCGAAGGTTGGGTCTTGTTTCGGTGTTGAATCCTTCGTCATCAAAGAACTTTGACTTTCGGTTACATCTTTTTTGCTAGTCTGATCTTGTTTTTGAGTTGAGTCTTTATTGTCTTTCATGTCTTGGGTTTGACCATGTTTCTTTATTGGGTCTTTTTCTAAGGGTGGGTCTTTTTTTGCATTTGAATCTTGCTTCCCTGAATAACTTTGACTTTCTTTAGTATCTTGTTTTTTGGTCTGATCTTGTTTTTGGGTTGACTCTTGTTTCTCTTTTGGTTCATCTTTCTGGACTATTTCTCTCTGGGTCTCTTTGGGATCTTGCGACTGGGTGTACCGCTTAAATACAGAGCATTGTTTCTCTTCTGGTTCAAGTGGACAACTGGGATTTTTCTTCTCAGCTGGGTCCTGCTTTGCAGTTTTGCCCAGTTTCAGTGTAGGTTCTTCTTTCTTAGTTGGGTCTTCTTTCAGGGAGGGACATTGTTCGTATTCTGAGTCTTTTAACAATTGCTTCAGAGTTGATTGTATGTTGGATGTTGGGTCTTCTTTTGGTGTCACAAATATTATCTGAGCTTGGTCCTGCTTTGAAGTTGGATCTTTTTCCTTTGAAGACTCTTTCTTTAAAGCTGGGGCACCTTTCTGTGTTAAGTCTACGGTTTGGACTGGGTCTAGCTGTTGGCTTTGATCTTGTTTTGGTGTTGACTTTAATTGGTCACTTTTCTGAGTGGAGTCCTTCTCCTTGGTTGATTCTTGCTTCTTTATAACATCAGGTTTCTCCTTGGAATCTTGCTTTTGTCCTGGATCCTGTTTTAATGTCCAGTCTTTCTGTGCCAGGTCTTGTTTTGGCGGTACTGGCTTTATTTCCTTTGCTAGGTCTAGCTTTTGAGCTGGGTCTTGTTTAGAGGTAAGGTCTGTCTCCTGGGCAGGTTGCTTCTGGAGTGGATCTTCTTTAGTGGTGAGACCTTGTTTCTGATTTTTATCTTGTCCGAGATCTTTCTTAACGACAGAGTGATGTTTCTGGGGTGGCTTTTCCTGATCCTGCTTCGGTACAGAACCTTCTTTTGTGGTCACATCTTGTGTTTGAGTTTGAAGCTGCCCGTGATCTGACTCTGCTTGGCACTGCAGTGACTTAGAAGCTGGAGCAGTGGATTTCTGTGGTCCTTTCCTGGAGGCACAAATGTCACAGCCTTTCTTGGTCCTCAGGGCTTCGAAATAAGCGACTGCAACTTTGGACACCAGATTCAGGAACTCCTGAAAGTCCACCTCACCGTCTTTGTTCACATCCAGGGCTTGCAGGATTTCTTTGATGGTCTGCGGGTCATTGGAATCCTGAAAGAAGGAATACAAATAACAGATCAGGATTTGAACCCACAACCCTCTGCGCTGTCAGAAAACAGGAAGTGTGAAACTCTTTCATCCAACCCCGGAATACGACATGTTGCGGAACAAAACATTTATTGTGTTTCAATTCATTATTTAAATAATCTAGTTTAGTTTAATTTAGTTTTCAGAATTTGTTTAGAATTTTCTGAATTCGGTGGAATTAAATTCAACTCAACCGATTTCTGAAAGTTCGAATTAGCATTCAAATTTATTCTAATTCAAATTTTAATTCTATTTGATTCTATTGTTCTTTCTTTTCTATTCTTTTCTATTCTATTTTAATTAATTTTTTTCGAAATTCGAATTTCAGAATATATTCTTTTCTATTCTTTGCTATTGTTTTTTTCCTATACACACGGTTAGAGGCGGTTGCTTTAAAAAAAAGATGTAATATTTCTGCCCTCCGCTTTACATTTTTAGATATATTTTGCGACCCCGCGGTCTGCATGTCCAATAATCACACAAATATTTTCTGCCGTCATCAATAACGCTGCAGATATCTGGATTTGCAGATTTCATCCTTTGTTTAGTAAGGCTGAACAGTTACACCCTATAAATGTTACACCCTTCCAAGTCACGGAAACACCCTATGAAAAAAAAAAAATCCCAAAATATTTCTCAGATGTCATCCGGTTGTGCAGGTAAATTTAAATCACACTCCCTATATTTATATATAAATAGCGCCTTTATGTGGGTCAAAGTTCTCCTTTAAAATATATTTCTTTAACCACTTGATGTCATTCGGTTATTTTAAATCTTCCGTGCTTGATTAGCTGCATTCCAGGGCAGAGGAGACATCTAATAAATTCCTGAGGTCTCCAGAAAGACCTGTCACCTGCCCATGCTATCACAGAGGGGGCTTGTTAGCTACCGTGTGATAACAATATAATAAAAAAAAATGATATAAAAAAATTAGAAATGTGTAAAAGGAAAAAAAACGAATAAAAAGAAAGAATTAAAATAATTAATTGCAATAAATAAATATGTATTAATTAATATTAATACATTTATATGCATTAACTATCATTAATAAATACATATGTATTTAATTATTAATTATAATTCATTAAAAAATGATCATTTTAATTTTTTAATATTTAGAAATGTATAATATATACTGATACTAATTCCTAATGTCTCCATAAAGACCTGTCACCTGCCCATGCTATCACAGAGGGGGCTTGTTAGCTCCCGTGTGATAACAATATAATAAAAAAAAATAATCAAAACGTGTAAAAGGAAAAAAAGCAAATAAAATGAAAGAATTAAAATAAATAATTGTAATAAATAAATATGTATTAATATTAATAAATTCATATGTATTAACTAATATTAATAAATACATATGTATGTAATTATTAATTATAATTAATTAAAAATTATCCTTTTAATTTATAATATTTAGAAATGTATAATAAATACTGATACTAATTCCTGATGTCTCCATAAAGACCTGTCCCCTGCCCATGCTATCACAGAGGGGGCTTGTTTGCTCCCGTGTGATAACAATATAGTAAAAAAAAAAAAATAATAAATTCGAAACATCTAAAAGGAAAAAAAAACTAATAAAATGAAAGAATTAAAATAACTATTTGTAATAAATAAATATGTATTAATTAATATTAATAAATTCATATGTATTAACTAATATTAATAAATACATATGTATTTAATTATTAATTATAATTCATTAAAAATTACAATTTTTAATTTATAATATTTAGAAATGTATAATAAATACTGATACTAATTCCTGATGTCTCCATAAAGACCTGTCACCTGCCCATGCTATCACAGAGGGGGCTTGTTAGCTCCCAGGTAATACCAATAAAATAAAAATAAATGTAAAAAATTCAAAACGCGTAAAAGGAAAAAAAAAGTATTAAAATGAAAGAATTAAAGTAGTTAATTGTAATAAATAAATATGTATTAATTAATATTAATAAATTCATATGTATTTATTCATTCATTTTAATTAATTAAAAATGATTTTCATTTCTAATATTTAGAAAAGTATAATAAATACTAAATGTACAAAAATATATATTTGTTAATGTATAATGTTTATAAAACCATTACATTTCTTTAAAAAATTATTTTAATAAATATAATTAAAATAAAAAAAAGGTAAAACCCCCCCTGCACATACATGTGAATGTAAATCTGCCTGTAGCTCCTGCATATATATATATATATATACACACAGTAGCTGACAAAAGTAAGTACACCCCTCCCATTCTATCTTTTCATGTGACAACACTGAAGAAATTAGACTTTGCTACAATGTAAAGTAGTGAGTGTACAGCTTGTATAAGGCCCCGTTCACATACAAGCGACGCTACTTCGCACCGCGACCTCCGAGGTCGCGGTGCGAGCAGCGCGCCGCGACCTCGGAGCGGCCGCCACGGACTTCATAACATTGAAGTCTATGGCGGTCGCCTCCTGGTCGCCCCAAAGAAGCTCCGGACCCTTTTTCTAAGTCGGAGCGACTTGTGTCGCTCCTATTAGAACGGGTCCGCAGCTTCCCTATGGGCAGCGACCTACGGCGACCTGTGAGGCGACCAGGTCGCCTCACAGGTCGCCTTAGTGTGAACGGGGACTAAAAGTGTAAATTTGCTGTCCCCTCAAAATACCTCAACACACAGCCATTAATGTCTAAACCGCTGGCAACAAAAGTGAGTACACCCCTAAGTGACAATATCCAAATTGGGCCCAAAGTGTGAATATTTTGTGTGGCCGCCATTATTTGCCAGCACTGCCTTAACCCTCTTGGGCATGGAGTTCACCAGAGCTTCACAGGTTGTCACTGGAGTCCTCTTCCCCTCCTCCATGATGACATCACAGAGCTGGTGGATATTAGAGACCTTCCCCTCCTCCACCTTCTGTTTGAGGATCCCCACAGATGCTCAATAGGGTTTAGGTCTGGAGACATGCTTGGCCAGTCCATCACCTTTACCCTCAGCTTCTTTAGCAAGGCAGTGGTTGGAGGTGTTTGGGGTCGTTATGTTGGAATTCTGCCCTGCGGCCCAGTCTCTGAAGGGAGGGGATCATGCTCTGCTTCAGTATGTCACAGTACATGTTGGCATTCATGGTTCCCTCAATGAACTGTAGCTGCTGCCACCACTGTTTTTTCTGGCAAATGCGACCGACTAGATCTCTTTTACCCTTAAACAGGAAATCAGGGACCCGGAAGGGAGGTTTCTTTTGGTTAAAGGGTTAGTGGGAGAACAACTTTGCTCCTTTATCTCTTACTATACCACCAACATCAGTCAAGCTACCTTTCTCACTAAATTGCTCTGAGCCTTAACCCCACACCTGGAGGGGCAGGTTGTCAGTGTGGGGGGGGGGGGGGGACACTAATCTTGCCTTGGACTTGTCCTTCGATACAGCGCATCCGGAAAGGGTTCACAGCGCTTCACTTTTTTCACACTTTGTTATGTTACGGCCTTATTCCAAAATGGATTCAATTTATAATTTTCCCCAAAATTCTACAAACCATCCCCCATAATGACAACGTGAAAAAAGTTTGTTTGAAAAAAACAGAAACTCCCATGTACATAAGTATTCACACCCTTTGCTCAATACTTTGGTGAAGCTCTTTTGGCACCAATTCCAGCCTCCAGTATTTCTGAGTATGATGCTACAAGCTTGGCACTCCTATTTTTGGGCAGTTTCTCCCATTCTTCTTTGCAGGACCTCTCAGGCTCCATCAGGTTGGATGGGGGGAGGGTCGGTGCACAGCCATTTTCAGATCTCTCCAGAGATGTTCAATCGGGTTCAAGTCTGGGCTCTGGCTGGACCACTCAAGGACATTCACAGAGTTGTCCCATAGTCACTCCTTTGTTATCTTGGCTGTGGGCTTAGGGTCGTTGTCCTGTTGGAAGATGAACCTTCACCCCAGTCTGAGGTCCAGAGCGCTCTGGAGAAGGTTTTCATCAAGAATGTCTCTGTACATTGCTGGATTCATCTTTCCCTCCATCCTGACTAGTCTCCCAGTTCCTGCCACTGAAAAACATCCCCACAGCATGATGCTGCCACCACCATGCTTCACAGTAGGGATGGTATTTGTCAGGTGATGAGCGGTGCCTGGTTTCCTCCAGACATGACACTTGCCATTCAGGCCAAAGAGTTCAATCTTTATTTCATCAGAGCAGAGAATTTTGTTTCTCATGGTCTGAGAGTCCTTCAGGTGCCTTTTGGTAAACTCCAGGCGGGCTGTCATGTGACTTTTACTGAGGAGTGGCTTCCGTCTGGCCACACCCATACAGGCCTGATTGGTGGAGTGCTGCAGAGATGGTTGTTCTTCTGAAAGGTTCTCCTCTCTCCACAGAGAAACGCTGGAGCTCTGTCAGAGTGACCATCGGGTTCTTGGTCACCTCCCTGACTAAGGTCCTCCTCCCCCGATCGCTCACTCTAGGAAGAGTCCTGGTGGTTCCAAACTTCTTCCATTTACAGATGATGGAGGCCACTGTGCTCATTGGGACCTTCAATGCTGAAGAAATATTTCTGTACCCTTCCCCCGATCTGTGCCTCCATACAATCCTGTCTCCGAGGTCTCCAGACAATTCCTTGGACTTCATGGCTTGGTTTGTGCTCTGACATGCACTGTTACCTGAGGGACCTTTATATAGACAGGTGTGTGCCTTTCCAAATCATGTCCAATCAACTGAGATTACCACAGGTGGACTCCAGTCAAGTTGACGATCAGTGGAAACAGGATGCACCTGAACTCAATTTTGAGTGTCATGGCAAAGGGTGTGAATACTTTTGTATGTTACGGATGCTGTACACTGTAAATCCGACCCCATACGGTCGTGTCTCAAACGGACCCCTAAGGCAGGTGTGGGGGTGGCTAAAATGTTCCATTCTCCTATCCTAGTTGATGCACGAGTCACATCCTGTAAGGAGAGATTCACGTATTCTCGTATTGACCATATTTTTGGCTCCTCCTCCCTGGTACCCAGTATGTATAAGGCTGTAGCGTGGTCAGACCACTCTATGGTTACCGTAACATTGTCAGCGCTATCGCCCCCAACAGTGGAGACTCAACGAGTCCCTATTGTCCGGTCCCAGCTGGTGTGAGGACATTCCGATCAGTCTGAAACAATATTTTAGCGAAAACTTAACAAAGGATGTTTCCTCCAGTTGGGTTGTCACCTCATCACTTTAAACCAACTGGGCGGGCGGTCCTCTTCCACATAAAAGTGGTCCCAGCAGCCGATTCGCTGCGGGATCACTTTTATGGGCGGCTGGAGAGGTTCTCCCCCCACCCGACGCTTCCCGGTCTGGTCCTTTCTCCTCCTAGGCAGGAAGTCGAGTGAAGGCAAGCTGGCCCCCACTCCACTCTATGGCCTTGGAGGACCGGAGCGACGTCATACGTCACTTCCTCCCAACGGCCTTAATGGGCCAAATTACATTTTTTTTTTTTAGTGTAGATGTGAGGTGTGAGGTCTTTTTGACCCCAGATCTCACATTAAAGAGGACCTGTCCTGCTTATTTCTATTACAGGGGATGTTTACATTCCTCATAATAGGAATAAAAGTGATTAAAAATGTTTTTTAAGGGTACAGTGTAAAAATAAAAGGTAAAATAAATAAGAAAAAAAAATTGCACCCACATATGTAAACAGTGTTCAGACACGAAGCCTGAGATTGTGTTTTTTTTTTTTTTTTATCGCAGGCTTTCCATAATTTGCTGTAAAGAGGACCTGTCATGCCCTATTCCTATTACAAGGGATGTTTACATTCCTTGTAATAGGAATAAAAATGATTTAAAAAAAAACTTTAAAAGAAAAGTGTAAAAAATTAAAAAATTTAAATGAAATAAACAATAAAAAAAGAAATTAATTAAAGCGCGCCCGTCCCCTCGTGCTTTTTTTTTTTTTTTTTTTCAGTCTCAGGCTTTCAAAATCTCGCTGTAAAGAGGACCTGTCATGCCCTATTTCTATCACAAGGGATGTTTACATTCCTTGTAATAGGAATAAAAGCGATAAAAAAAAATAATTTCAAGGAAAAGTGTAAAAAATTAAAAATTTAAAATGAAATAAACAATAAAAAAAAGAATTAAAGCGTCCCGTCACCTCGTGCTTTTCTTTTTTTTCGGGCTTTCAAATTTTCGCTGTAAAGAGTATCAGTCATGCCCTATAACTACTACAAGGGATGTTTACATTCCCTGTAATAGGAATAAGTGATAAAAAAAATAATAATTTAAAGGAAAAGTTTAGAAAAAAATAAATAAAATGAAATAAAAAATAAAAAATAAAGCGCCCCACTTCCCCTTGTGGTTTTATTTTTAATTTTTTTTTAATCTCAAGCTTTCAAAATCTTGCTGTAAAGAGGACCTGTCATGCCCTATTCCTATTACAAGGGATGTTTACATATCTTGTAATAGGAAAAAAGTGATAAAAAAAATGTAATATAAAGGAAAAGTGTAAAAATTAAAAAATTAAAATGAAATAAACCATAAAAAAAATTAAAGCGCCCACCCAAATTAAAAAGAAAACTTTAAAGGAAAAGTGTAAAAATTAAAAAATTAAAATGAAATAAACAATAAAAAAATAAATTAATTAAAGCGCGCCCGTCCCCTCATGCTTTTTTTTTTTTTTTTCATCCTCAGGCTTTTAAAATCTCGTTGTAAAGAGGACCTGTCATACCCTATTTCTATTACAAGGAATGTTTTCATTCCTTGTAATAGGAATAAAAGTGATTAAAAAAAAATAATTTAAAGGAGAAGTGTAAAAATGAAAAAACTAAAATGAAATAAACAAAAAAAAATTATTAAAGCACCTCACGTCCCCTCGTGTTTTTTTTTTTTTTTTTTTTTTAAATCTCAGGCTTTCAAAATCTTGCTGTAAAGAGGACCTGTCATGCCCTATTCCTATTACAGGGGATGTTTACATTCCGTTACGTCAGTAGCAGGGAAAACGATCCGATCCATCCTTGTCCCAGGTAGGAAGTCAAGTGAGGACAAGATGGCCTCCACTCTATGACCTTGGAGGACCAGAGTGACGTCATACATCGCTTCCTCCCAAGGGCCCATGTGCTCATATGTATGTACATAAGGATGTGATAATAAATTAAAAATTATAATTTTCTTTTATAATGTTGACAATTTTATAATACATATTAGCATTTATATCATTTATAATATTCCTTAATTTATATTTATAAATCAAATACATTTAATAAAAAAATAATTAAACAATTAAAATAAATCTTGTAATAAAATAAATAAAAATAATTAAACATTTTTTAAAAGCATGCCCGCACCCTTGCGCATATACCTGAATGCAAATGTGCGCTTAAGTCCCGCAGGTGTATGTAAATGGCGTTTTGAGGTATTGCTACAATCACTGGAGAAAGAGCAATATCTCTAAAGCCAATGTTTTTAAATTGTCACCAATAAAAATATTAGGCACCGTTTTATGGGCACATGCAATTGACATGTTTGGTATCTATTTACTTGACACAACCCCATCTTTTACCACAAAAAAGAGGGTAATATTTTGTGTTTATCACCAAAATTAATTTTATTATTTTTCTTTTCCTAATTTTTAATTCTTTTTTTTTTAAATTTTTAATTACTGACTAAAAAATTGTGCAAATAGCGTGCAAAATAAAAATGTCAACTGCCGCCACTTTTTTTCTACAAAGCCTCTGCTTTAAGAAAATATATAATATTTGTGTGTGTTCTACGTCATTTTCAAAAAATTGCTGATTTTAAAATTAAAATTAAAAAATTGCCCCCGTTGGTATAAAATGACGCCGCCCACCATTGTGCTGTCATGTGGCGACTTCATACCTGAATGACATCGGCGAACTGCGTCTGGATGAGTCTGTCGAATTCCTCCATGTTCAGCTTGTCGCAGGGGGCGGTCTGGCTGCTGTAGCTGTGGAAGGTCTCGATGATCCGCCGGATGGCGTTTAGAATGTTTGCCATGGTTGCGGCAGGGAAGGTCTAGGCTGGAAATGAAAAAAAAAAAGATTCAATAAATTATAATTGAATTATTTTTTATACAATTAATAGAAAATAATAATAATATGAAAATAATAACAATTTATAATAATACATTTTTGTACACCAGGAGGGTATCCGGTATTTAACTTTTCTTAAAATAATAATAATAATACTATGATAATAATAATAATAATAATAATAATAATAATAATATATAATAATTGTATTAATAATAATAATTATTATTATTGTTATTAATAATAATAATAATAATAATAATATATTAATACATTTTTGTACACCAGGAGGGTATCCGGTATTTAACTCTTCTAATAATAATAATAATAATAATAATAATAAGACAATAGTTATTATTATTATTATTATTATTAATATATAATAATATAAAATGATTATTATTATTATTATTATTAATAATAATAATAATAGTAGTAGTAGTAGTACTACTAGTAGTAGTAGTAGTAGTAATAATAATAATAATATATAATATATATAATACATTTTTGTACACCAGGAGGGTGTCCGGTATTTAACTTTTTTATAATAATAATAATAAGAAGAAGAAGAAGAAGAAGAAGAAGAAGACAATAATAATAATATTATTAAAAATAATAATAATTATTATTATTTTATAACATAAAATATTATTATTAATAATAATAATATAAATAACAATTATAATACATAATACATTTTTGTACACCAGGAGGATATCCAGTATTTAACTTGCGTATAATAATAATATTATTATTATTATTAATAATATTATAATAATAATAATATTGAATAATGATTATTATTATATAATATACAATTATTATTATTATTATTAATAATATAATAATAAAATACATTTTTGTACACCAGGAGGGTATCCGGTATTTAAATTTTTTTTATAGTAATAATAATAATGTAACAATAATATGACAATAATAATAATAATAATATAATAATAATATTAATAATAATAAGACAATAGTAAAAATATGAATAATAAAAATAATAATTATTATTATTTTATAATATAAAATTATTATTAATAATAATATAAATAACAACAATAATACATAATACATTTTTGTACACCAGGAGGATATCCAGTATTTAACTTGCTTATAATAATATAATAATAATGATATTGAATAGTTATTATTATTATATACTATACAATTATTATTATTATTATTATTATTATTAATAATAATAATAATAATAATTATATAATACATTTTTGTACACCAGGGGGGTATTTGGTATTTAACTTTTTTTCTTTTTTGGAATTCTAAGTACACTTTTGTACATGTCTTTGTTAACCTGTTTCATGTCTGTAAAACCACATATTGTACTTTATTGCGCTTACAGTGAGCATTTTGTTGTATGTTTATAATGTCATGCATCTTCGTCAATAAAAAGCGTTAAAAAAAAAATATATATATATATATATGTATATAAAATATTTTATATCATTTAAATAATATAATATAACATATTATAAAATATAATATACTCGAATATATATTTTAAAACAAAATAAAACAAAATATTATAAAATATAATCTATAATAATAATAATAATAATAATATTATAAATAATAATAATTAAAAAATAATATAATATAATGTAATTATAATGTAATATAATATTAATTCAATTAATACAATTGTATTATATTAATTTATTCTTGTAATTATATATGTTGGCATAACAAAAATCGAGGAATTACAGAGATACAATTCAGAGGTTTTCACATTTGCGGATTGGCTGATGATTGGACAAACATACGCATGAATATTCACAAAAAAAAAAATTCACAATTTTCACTTTTAGCGACTAGCCATTAAAAAAATAAATAAAAAAAAAAATCATCAAAAAGTTGAATTCCCATTTTTAATTTTTTTCTTAATATGTCCGGAACATTAAATTAGCCAAATTTACCAATTTTAGTCAATTTTTGGATCCCAATTTTGAAGCAGCTCCCTTGTGGGCGGGTGCCTGGTAGGGGTTAATGTTTTTCTGCCCTCTGTCCAGCCAGGTGTGAATGGTCACAATGTAGGTGTGTGGGGGATCGGAGGAATTGATTGGCTGGATTTTTCTGCAGGGTTTTTCAGAGACTGCCCTGAGAGAACTGCTGGGAACAAATACTGAGATTTTACTCTTCCGGCTGGTTCCCTCTATCTGGGGGGTGCCCAGTTTGGGTGCCCTGAGGGGCTGGGAACCCAAGGACTCTATGGGCTCTCACCTGCCAGCTGAGGACTTACTGCCAATCACGGACTCTGGGGACACTTGCTGCCTCTTGTGGATTATTTGGACTTGTAAAGGACCAGGCTGGTATTCAGGTAGGTCACTAGAACCCTGTACAGGAATGTGGGGGTGGAGCCTCTTTGCAGGAACTCTCCCTGTATATTTGTCTTTCTTCAGTAAAGTGACCGTTAATTGGTAATTGCCTGGTCTGACGTCCCTTAAAGGGGGTGTACCTAAAGTACAGGGCATGCAACACATCAAGGGGGCGGAGCCAGAGGGAGCTGCATTACCCGGGTCGGACACACGGGGCGCTATCCAGGTGTTGTGACATTGCATAAAGCAGCCAAACAGCCAGGAGACGGGTGACGGTCACTTTGGTAGTGGAGGGGGTTAAGCGCTCGGTGCCACCACTAATGGGCGCTTCCCCCCTGGGACCTGACTGCAGCACAGTATGAAGTCACAGAGAAGAGGGGTGCAGAGGGGCCCTGGGAGAGAGAGAGCGTTTCCTGTATCTCATAGCAACCATGGGAGGTGTCATGGGGAGGGAGCTGCTGAATTGGTGGAGCCCAATGCAGGCTGGGCGGTACCCGCCTCAAAATGCCGCACACCTGGGAGCGGTGTCAGCACAGAGAGGCATTAGCGGGTGCAGTTCCACTTGTCCCCACATTGGGGCGACTAAACCCCACCCACACCCTAAGCCCCGCCCACACCCTATTGTCAAACACTGATCAATGTATCTCTGGATTGTCCGCACCAGTGCTGGAAATTATTGATTTACTTCAGTGGGAGGTAAAATTACAGCCGAAAGGGTGACTCCCCTTTTTGTAGAAAAATAAAAAATTTAAATTAATAAAACAAAAAAAAAATGAAAAAAAAAATACCAAAAAAAAAAATAATAATAATAATAATAATAATGAAAATAATAATAATAAAATAATAATAATAATAATATACTAAATTAAAAAAATAAATAAATATAAAATAAAAAATGTGTTTAAAACAAATTTATATATATATATATATATATATATATATATATATATTCACACACAATTGTTACGCAAGTCCTAATAAGTGAATGTTATAAAAAAAAACTGACCTTCCAGTCTAGGGCAGAAATAAAACACATTTGTTTTAGCTTTTGCTCTTAAAGGTAGAGGAGTGATTTGGGGTCCTATAGACCCCAGTTCTCGCTATAAAGAGGACCTGTCATCCCTAATTTGTATTACAAGGGAGGTTTACATTTCTTGTAATAGGAATAAAAGTGATAAAAAAAAATGGAAGGGACAATGTTAAAATAAAATAAATAAGAAAAAAATATTTTAAGTTGCCCCCATCCCTACTTTGATTTTAAAGGTGGAGGAGTGATTTTGGGTCCTATAGACCCCAGATCTCTCCATACAGAGGACCTGTCATCCCTTATTTATATTACAAGGGAGGTTTAATAGGAAAAAAAAAGTGATAAAAAAAAACTTTAAAAAATTAATAAACCAAAAAAACAAGCGGAAAAAAATACCAAATAAAACATAAGATTAATAATAACAGAAAAAAAAAAATATATATATATATATATATGTATATATCAAATTAAAATAAATAAGTATAAAATTAAACAATTATTAATTAGAAAAAAAATATATATATATATACATACATACACACACACACATTTTTTAACTTTTGCTATTAAAGGTAGAGGAGTGATTTGGAGTCTTATAGACCCCGGATCTCTCCATACAGAGGACCGGTCATCCCTTATTTCTATTACAAGGGATGTTTAATAGAAAAAAAAAGTGATAAAAAAAAATTAAAGGGAGGAATCACAAGTCCCAGCACTGCTCACCTACTCCTCCCCCGCCCATTCCCCTCAGAGGGATCCCAAGTCCCAGCACTGCTCACCTACTCCTCCCCCGCCCATTCCCCTCAGAGGGATCCCAAGTCCCAGAACTGCTCACCTACTCCTCCCCCACAAATACCCCTCAAAGGAATAATAATAATAGTGTGTGACAGTGGGGGAGGGGACATTAGAGTGTAAGCTCCTCTGGTACAGAGACTGATGTGACTGTGGGGGAGGGAACATTAGAGTGTAAGCTCCTCTGGTACAGAGACTGATGTGACTGTGCGGGAGGGGACATTAGAGTGTAAGCTCCTCTGGTACAGAGACTGTTCTGACTGTGGAGGAGGGGATATTAGAGTGTAAGCTCCTCTGGTACAGAGACTGACGTGACTGTGGGGGGGGGGGACATTAGAGTGTAAGCTCCTCTGGTATTGGCTCAGTGATCTCCGTACAGCACTGCGGTATATGTCAGAGATATATAAATGTATAATAATAGTGAAGTGATGGGATTAGAGTGTCAGCTCCTGTGGCACACTCAGGAAATGGGTCGGATGTAGTTTGTTACCTGAGTGAAGCGTCTCCTCCGGTCTCAGGCAGCTCGGTGTCTGGGTACGTTTGGATCGGATTCATTTGGGTGTCTTTATATAATAAATAGAGTGTCACCCGGTGACACCCAGCTCCGCCCCGCCGTGTTCCGTCTCCCGAGCTGCCCATTACCTCCCAATCTCACCATCACACCCTGCCTAAATAATGAGGGATCTGTGCAATGCTCTGATGCTGCAACACTCTGCAGGCACCCCCTCCCCCCCCCTCTCTGCCATCGATGGGAAGTTGTTCTCCTTCGGTGTGACTCCCAGCACTCCCCGTGAATCACTCGGCATTGACTGCGATTTCCAACATTTATCATAACTGTTGCAATAAACCAGTTTATGTCCCCCCCCCCAAAAAATGTTTCTGGAAACAAAACGTTTTTTTTGGGGGGGGCGGTTTGGATGAGTGGTGGAGGGAGGGTTTGGATAAGGGGTGGGGGGATTTAAATGAAGGGTGGGGGGGATGGGTTGAAGGGTGGGGGGGTTTGGATGAGGGGTGGGGGGGTTTGGGTGAAGGGGGGGTTTGGATGAGGGGTGGAGGGGTTTGGATGAGGGTAGGGGGGGTTTGGGTGAAGGGGGGGTTTGGATGAGGGGTTGGGGGGGTTTGGATGAAGGGGTGGGGGGGTTTGGATGAGGGGGTTTGGATGAAGGGTGGAGGAGGGGTTTGGATGAGGGGGGTGGGGGGGGGGGTTTGGATGAGGGGTGGGGGGTTTGGATAAAGGGTGGGGGATTTGGATGAGGGGTGGGGGGGGTTTGAATGAGTGGTGGAGGGGGGGAGTTTGGATGAGGGTTGGGGGGGTTGGATGAGTGGTGGAGGGGGGGTTTGGATGAGGGGTGGGGGGGGGGGTTTGGATGAAGGATGGGGGGGTCCAGAGATAATTAAGAAAAAGGAAGTTGCATAGATGTCACTCCATCCAAACTGCCTGTAAAATCGGGTGAAATCGAATGTTCTCTGACTGTAGTCTTTGCAATTCGAATGTGAAAAAAAAATACCACAATACGGCCACTAGATGGTGGTAAGTAATGAAGCTCCTCGGCTCCATCTAGTGGCCATATTGATGCGTTTTTTTCCCCATTCACACCATTTTACCATTAAAATGTTGTTATGGATAACATTCGACCCGTTTGCCCAATTCATACAGGACGAAGGTGTGTGGGGCAAAATCAAATGTTCTCGGGCTGTTCTCTATGCAGGTCGAATGTAATTCATCATTTAAAAAAGACAGCAAGAGGAATTTGCCAAAATTGGAGGAGCTCTGCCTGGCAACCAATCAGTTTTGATCCATCTAGTGGCCACATAGAATATTTTTAACTCCTGGTGTCATCAGCTCCATCTAGTGGCCAAATAGAATAAATAATGCCTGGTGTTATCAGCTCCATCTAGTGGCCAAAATGTGGTATAGTTTTCTGAAATAATGCAATGAAAAACACTATACTATACCTTGGCCACTAGTTGGCGCTGAGAATACACGAGTTATTTTATTCCGAAAACATACTGTGAATTACAGTGAAATATTGTTTAATTTGCAGAAATATTATTATTATTATTATTATTATACAAGATTTATATAGCGCCAACAGTTTGCACAGCGCTTTACAATGTGAAAAATATTTCTGACATTTTGTGCTACGAATAATAAGTGATGTGGAGAGGTGGGCGGAGTGGGGCAGAGTGGGGGCGGGGTAATAATTGGTAATAAAATCATGTCTTTAAATAGCAAAAACAATAAATAAAACTTTAAAAAAAAATAAAAGAATAAACATAAAGTAATTCACTTATAGAATCATGCAATTAAATAATGAAATAAATACAAATATAAATAAATAAAATAATAAATAAATAAAGTAACTACTAAATAGAATCATATAATATAATAATAATAAAAATAATAATAAATAATGTAATAATAGATTAATGTAATGAAATAATAATAAAAAATAAATAAATAAAATAAATAAATAAAGCAATTAAATAACAGAATCGTGTAATTAAATGAATATAAATATACATAAATGAAGTAAATAAATAATAGAATCATGTAGTTAAATAAATACAATGAATAAATAAAAAATATAACTAAAATAAAAAATAAATATGTCAAAATAAATACAAATGATAAATGTAATTAAATAATAGAATCATGTAATAACATGTATCCTATGTAGAAGTATAATAGGTTACTAAATAAATAAAATGAATAAATAAAAATAACTAAAATAAAAAAAGATATATATATATTTTTTATTATATATATATATATATATATATATATATATATATATATATATATATATATACAAATAATAAAAGTAATTAAATAATAGAATCATGTAATCAAATGTATCCTATGTAAGAGTAATTATTGATTACATAAGTAAAATAAATAAATAAATATATAACTAAAATAAAAAATATATATCAAAATAATTCAAATAATAAGAGTAATGAAATAATTGAATAATCTAAAAAAAAAAAAAAAAAAAAAAGGTATCTTATTTAAAAGTATAATAGTTTATTAAAAAAATTAAAATAAATAAATAAAAATATAACTAAAATAAAAAATATATAAAAAAAATAAAGTAATTAAATAATAGAATCATGTAATCAAATTTTTTACTATGTAAGAGCATAATAGTTTATCAAATAAATAAAACGAATAAATAAAAATATAACTTAAATAAAAAATAAATATGTCAAAATAAATAGAAATAATAAAAGTAAATAAATAACTGAATCATGTAATAAAATGTATCCTATGTAAAAGTATAATAGTTTAATAAATAAATAAAATGAATAAATAAAAATATAACTAAAATAAAAAATAAATATATATATATATATATATATATATATATATATATATATATATATACAAATAAAAAAGTAATTAAATAATAGAATCATGTAATCAAATTCATCCTAAGTAAGAGTATAATAGTTTATCAAATAAATAAAACGAAAAATAAAAAAATAAATATGTCAAAATAAATACAAATAATAAAAGTAATTACATAATAAAATCATGTAATAAAATGTATCTTATGTAACAGTATAATAGTTTAGAAAATAAATATATAGAAAAATGAACACATGTTAAAAACAAAAAAAAGATAAAATAGCTCCTCCTGAATGCTCTCCGGAGGTAGCGATGATTTATATGAAATTCGGATTATAATGAATATAAATTAAGGTCCAATAAAAGAAGGGTTGTCACGCCGTCACACACTAATTAGAAAGTAATTTGGCAGTTATTTATATACCAATAAAAAGTATAAATATTTTCTTAATTATACATTATTATTGTTTTCCTACACAGACCCCTCCCCCGTGTTTTGCATTATATGACGAGGTGACGGTGGAATATTTCTGCCCCTAAGAGTGAAAACACCACAATATGGCCACTAGATGGCGCAAAGCAGCATAAATATTTCCTATTATACTTAGCGCCATCTAGTGGCCATAATTCAGTATTTTCACCCCACGCTCATCTTCGATCTTCAGAGAATATAACCTGAGAATATTCCGTTTTTGCCCCATTCGGAGAGAAGGAATGTACTCGCAGTTTTGAAGGACGAATCTAAATTTCATTTATGAAACGCAACAGAAGAAAGCTGAAGGGAGAAGCTGATTGGCCGCCATTTCACATTCCGTCTGTTCCAGCTTTCATACATTCCTATCAGTGTGAATGGGGAGCCACTAGATGGCGCTGAGGAGCATACTTTTATTCCTATGATATTTAGCGCCATCTAGTGGCCATAATGTGGTGTTTTCTTCATTCACATCTTCGATCTGCAGATCTTTAGCCTAAGAACATTCGATTTGGAAAAATTCGCACCGGACAAATTCACACGCAGTTTGGCTAAACAAACAAATATGTGAATGATTTATAGATACAACCCCAAGTGTTACTTATCGCCATCTTGTGGTAATTTTTCACACCTTCGATCTGCAGAAAACAAGGCTAAGAACCTTCGATCCGGCACAATTCACACCGGACAAATTCACATGCAGCGTGGATGGAGGAGCAGGTTTGTATTTATAAATCATTTGCACAGCTGTTCGTCCATCCACGCTGCCTGTGAATTTGTCCTGTGTGAATTGTGCCGAATCAAATGTTCTTAGGCTAAAGATCTGCAGATCGAAGGTGTGAATGGAGAATACACCACATTATGGCCACAAGATGGTGCAAAGTATCATAGGAATAAAAGTATACTCCTCAGCGCCATCTAGTGGCTCTATATCTGCATATTCCCCATTCACACTGCATGTCCTGTGCGAATTGTGCCAGATCGAAGGTTCTTAGGCTATAGATTTGCAGATCAAAGGTGTGAATAGAGAAAACACCACATTATGGCCACAAGATGGCGCTAAGTAACACTCAGGGTTGCATTTTATAAATCATTCACATATTTGTTTGTTCAGCCAAACTGCGTGTGAATTTGTCCTGTGTGAATTGTGCCAGATCGAAGGTTCTTAAGGGCCATACACACTATAACATTTTCTGAAGACTTTTTCCTTCAGACTTACCAAAACCAGATAATATGAGGTCAAACCTAAACACTTTCAATTTGTATGCAACCTGGCAGACCCTTGTATTACATAGAAAAGGTAAATCTGAAGGAAATCTAGCCACAAAAGTTGGATAGTGTGTATCCAGCTTTAGGCTATAGATCTGCAGATCGAAGGTGTGAATAGAGAAGACACCACATTATGGCCACTAGATGGCGCTAGGATACACTTAGTGTTGTATTTAGAAATTATTTGCACAGCTAAGTAATAATTAGCACCATCTTGTGGCCATAATGAGGTCTTTTCTTCATTCACACCTTCGATCTGCAGATCTTTAGCCTTAGAACCTTCGATTTGGCAAAATTCACACAGGACATGCAGTGTAAATGGGGAATATACAGCAATAGAGCCACTAGATGGCGATGAGGAGTATATTTTTATTCCTATGATACTTTGCACCATCTAGTGGCCATAATGTGGTGTTTTCTTCATTCACACCTTCGATCTGCAGATCTATAGCCTAAGAACATTCGATTTGGCACAATTCGCACCAAACAAATTCACACGCAGTTTGGCTGAACAAACAAATATGTGAATGATTTATAAATACATCCCTAACTGTGACTTAGCGCCATCTAGTGGCCATAATGTTCTGTTTTTTTTTTCATTCACACCTTCGATTTGGAGATCTATAGCACCGAACAAATTCAGACGCAGCGTGAATGATTTATAAATCCAACACTAAGTGTTTCCTAGCGCCATCTAGTGGCCATAATCTGGTGTTTCCTTTATTCACACCTTCGATCTGCAGACCTATAGGATCTGTGTATTGGGAATGAGCGTAAAATCGCGGGTTTTGCCGACACGCAGAGAAACTCGCCATCCTGTAGCAGACGCGCAGCGGCGCCATTCATTGCTAAGGCCCCAATCACACCTCAGCGTTCTGTAGCTGGAAGATCGAAGATATAAAACGCTGGAGGAAAAAAAAAAAAATATTCTCTATGGAGACGGTTCAAGTCACCCGGCGCCAAACGGCCCGAAGCTCTAAAAAGTTCCGGAGCTTCTTTTGTGGCTCGAATCGGGCGGACATCAGTGTTTTGATGCATTTTCATCCCCATAGAAACGCATCATTCGCGCGTTTTTGTGCGCATTTTGTCGCACTTATTTGCGCGATTTTCTACTTCAAATGAAAAAAAATTTAAAAAATAAAATAGTAGTAAATATATGAATACATAAATGTAAAATAAATATGGAAATTACAAAAATCATCATAACTAATAAATAAATAAATAAATAAATAAATAAATAAATAAAATAAATGAATAATATGTAATAATTCATAAATAAAAAACAACCCCTAACCGTGAAAAAAAAAAATATTAATAATGAATTATTTATTTATTGATTTATTTCAGGTACTTATATAGTGCCGTCAATTTATGCAGCGTTTTACATATACATTGTACATTCACATAAATAAATGTAAAATAAATACAGAAGTTACAAAAATGATCATAAATAATAAATAAATAAAATAAATGAATAATATGTAATAATACATAAATATAAAACAACCCTTAACCGTAAACGAAAATTATTAACAATAAATTATTTATTTATTGATTTATTTCAGGTACTTATATAGTGCCATCAATTTACGCAGCGCTTTACATATATATTGTACATTCACATAAATAAATGTAAAATAAATACAGAAATTACAAAAATCATCATAAATAATAAATAAATAAAATAAATGAATAATATGTAATAATACATAAATATAAAACAACCCTTAATCGTAAACAAAAATTATTAACAATAAATTATTTATTTATTGATTTATTTCAGGTACTTATATAGTGCCATCAATTTACGCAGCGCTTTACATATATATTGTACATTCACATCAGTCCCTACCCTCAAGGAGCTTACAATCTAAGGTCCCTAACTGACGTTCATACATACACATACTAGGGCCAATTTAGACAGTTAACCTACCAGCATGTCTTTGGAGTTAATATTATTATTATTATTATTATTATTATTAATAAAAATAATATTAATAATAAAATAAAAAATAATAATACATAAACACCTAACCCCCCCAAAAAAAATACTATTACTACAATAATAATGTATTTATTTATTTTGTGTTAGGTTTAGAGTGTCTAGCTATTTATTATTATTATTTATTAGTATATAATATTATTATTATTATTAATAAAAATATAATAATACATAACCACCTAACCCCCCCAAAAAAAAAAAAACTATCACTACAATAACAATGTATTTATTTATTTATTTTGTGTTAGGGTTAGAGTGTCTAGATATTTATTATTATTATTTTGTTTTATTTTTTAAGGGTTAGAGGTTTAAGTTAGGGGGGTTAATCATTTATTTATTATTACTTAGCGCTCATTTATTGAATTTATTTATTATTTATGATTATTTTTATTTATACGTGTTTTTTTGTTTTCATTTTTTATTATTATTATTATTATTATTATTATTATTATTATTATTATTAATAATAAAAAATATAATACATAAACACCTAACCCCAAAAAAATAAATAAATTACTATTACTACAATAACAATGTATTTATTTTTTTTATTTTGTGTTAGGGTTAGAGTGTCTAGCTATTTATTATTATTATTTTGTTTTATTTTTTAAGGGTTAGAGGTTTAAGTTAGGGGGGTTAATCATTTATTTATTATTACTTAGCGCTCATTTATTGAATTTATTTATTATTTATGATTATTTTTATTTATACGTGTTTTTTTGTTTTCATTTTTTATTATTATTATTATTATTATTAATATTAATAATAAAAAAATATAATACATAAACACCTAACCCCAAAAAAATAAATAAATTACTATTACTACAATAACAATGTATTTATTTATTTATTTTGTGTTAGGGTTAGAGTGTCTAGCTATTTATTATTATTATTTTGTTTTATTTTTTAAGGGTTAGAGGTTTAAGTTAGGGGGGTTAATGATTTATTTATTATTACTTAGTGCTCATTTATTGAATTTATTTATTATTTATGATTATTTTTATTTATACGTGTTTTTTTGTTTTCATTTATTATTATTATTATTATTATTATTATTATTATTAATATTAATAATAAAAAAATATAATACATAAACACCTAACCCCAAAAAAATAAATAAATTACTATTACTACAATAACAATGTATTTATTTTTTTAATTTTGTGTTAGGGTTAGAGTGTCTAGCTATTTATTATTATTATTATTATTATTTTGTTTTATTTTTTTAAGGGTTAGAGGTTTAAGTTAGGGGGGTTAATCATTTATTTATTATTACTTAGCGCTCATTTATTGAATTTATTTATTATTTATGATTATTTTTATTTATACGTGTTTTTTGTTTTCATTTATTATTATTATTATTATTATTAATATTAATAATAAAAAA
The DNA here is from genome assembly GCF_965119305.1 of Pelophylax lessonae. NCBI lineage: Eukaryota > Metazoa > Chordata > Amphibia > Anura > Ranidae > Pelophylax > Pelophylax lessonae. The sequence continues at coordinate 3,804,416 of NC_138780.1, forward strand.
ATATAATACATAAACACCTAACCCCAAAAAAATAAATAAATTACTATTACTACAATAACAATGTATTTATTTTTTTATTTTGTGTTAGGGTTAGAGTGTCTAGCTATTTATTATTATTATTATTTTGTTTTATTTTTTTAAGGGTTAGAGGTTTAAGTTAGGGGGGTTAATCATTTATTTATCATTACTTAGCGCTCATTTATTGAATTTATTTATTATTTATGATTATTTTTATTTATACGTGTTTTTTGTTTTCATTTATTATTATTATTATTATTATTAATATTAATAATAAAAACATATAATACATAAACACCTAACCCCAAAAAAATAAATAAATTACTATTACTACAATAACAATGTATTTATTTTTTTATTTTATGTTAGGCTTAGAGTGTCTAGCTATTTATTATTATTATTATTTTGTTTTATTTTTTTAAGGGTTAGAGGTTTAAGTTAGGGGGTTAATCATTTATTTATTATTACTTAGTACTCATTTATTGAATGCATTTATTATTAATTATGTATGATTATTTTTATTTATGCGCGTATTGTTTTTTACATTCATTTATTAATTTATATTATTATTATTACTAAATTAGTGTACAGCGCTCTAAGACCAATTGACCAAGTTGGAGCCCTTTAAGACCAATTGACACAGGACTGGCACAATATTTATTTATTTATTCATATATTTTAGCGTGAGGGATTAGCATTATTTAAATATTATTATTATTATTATTATTATTATTATTATTATCATCTTTATTCATAATAATATTAGTAGTAGTAGTATTAACACCCTAACAAAATAATAATAATAATAATAAATATATAATCCTAACCCCTAATCCTTTTCCTAACCCAAACTGCTAATCCTTACCCTAACCTAACCTTAATTCTAACCCCTTACCCTAACGAAAAAAATAAATAAAATAAATGAATAATAATAATAATAATAATAATAATAATAATAATAATATAATAAAAAATATATAATAATAATAATAATAATAATAATAATAATAAAATGTTTATAATAATAGTAATAATAATAAAATAATATAATAAAAAATATATTATTATAATAACAATAATAATATTAATAATAATACATAAAAAATGTTTATAATAATAATAATAATAATAAAAAAGAAATAAAATCTGATGGAAAAGCTAAAAAAGCTGAAATGTCTAGCAACAAATGATGCAACAGATGATAGTTTTCTCTATTGGCTAATAAAAAAATGCCAACGATCAAAAACGCTGGATAAAATGCGCCAAAATTGTGCATAAAAACGCGAAAAAAAAAAAAAAAAAGCTCAAAGCGCTACGCTCAGGTGAGAATGCAGCCTAAGGATGCCCTCCACGTATCTGCAAACAAGCCAAACCGCACCGTGACCTACATTATTATACTGAATATAAATGTCGGATTAATAAAATGAAGGGTTATCATCTCATCAAATACTATAATTAGACGGTAATCCGACATCTGTTCATATACTAATAAAAAAACTAATAATATTTATTTAATTATACATTATTATTATTATCATTGTTTTTCTATGCATAAACATCCTCCGTATTGTAATTTATAATTATTGAATCTCATTGCATGACGAGGTGACGATGATGGAATTCCTCGGTGTGTAGAAGGCACATCTCCTCAATGGGGACACAGCATAAAAAAAAAAAAAAAGGAACAAAAGGCTTTTTGTCACTAGTTTTGCATTTGGCTCGGGTCAGTGTCACTACTGGAAGCATGAGGAGATACCTGGACCCTATAGAGGAGATACCTGGACCCTATAGAGGTTACACAGGAAGTCCAATCTCCTCCCCTGACATCTCATGTGACAACACTGAAGAAATGAGACTTTGCTACAATGTAAAGTAGTGAGTGTACAGCTTGTATAACAGTGTAAATTTACTGTCCCCTCAAAATAACTCAACACACAGCCATTAATGTCTAAACCGCTGGCAACAAAAGTCAGTACACCCCTAAGTGACAATCTCCAAATTGGGCCCAAAGTGTGAATATTTTATGTGGCCGCCATTATTTTCCAGCACTGCCTTAACCCTCTTGGGCATGGAGTTCACCAGAGCTTCACAGGTTGTCACTGGAGTCCTCTTCCCCTCCTCCATGATGACATCACAGAGGTGGATGTTAGAGACCTTCCCCTCCTCCACCTTCTGTTTGAGGATGTCCCACAGATGCTCAATAGGGTTTAGGTCTGGAGACATGCTTGGCCAGTCCATCACCTTTACCCTCAGATTCTTTAGTAAGGCAGTGGTCATCTTGGAGGTGTTTGGGGTCGTTATGTTGGAATACTGCCCTGCCCCCCAGTCTCTGAAGGGAGGGGATCATGCTCTGCTTCAGTATGTCACAGTACATGTTGGCATTCATGGTTCCCTCAATGATCTGTAGCTCCCCAGTGCCGGCAGCCCCAGACCATGACACCCCCCCCCACCATGCTTAACTGTAGGAAGACACACTTGTCTTTGTACTCCTCACCTGGTTGCCCCCACACACGCCTGACACCATCTGACACCAAATAAGTTTATCTTGGTCTCATCAGAGCACAGGAGAAGGTTCCAGTAATCCATGTCCTTAGTCTGCTTGTCTTCAGCAAACTGTTTGCGGGCTTTCTTGTCCATCATCTTTAGAAGAGGCTTCCTTCTGGGATGACAGCCATGCAGACCAATTTGATGCAGTGTGCGGCGTATGGTCTGAGCACTGACAGGCTGACCCCTCCCCCACCCCTACAACCTCTGCAGCAATGCTGGCAGCACTCATACGTCTATTTCCCAAAGACATCCTCTGGATATGACGCTGAGCACAGCACTCAACTTCTTTGGTGGACCATGGTGAGGCCTGTTCTGAGTGGAACCTTTCCTGTTGCACCGCTGTATGGTCTTGGCCACCGTGCTGCAGCTCAGTTTCAGGGTCTTGGCAATCTTCTTATAGCCTAGGCCAGTGATGGCGAACCCTGGCACCCCAGATGTTTTGGAACTATATTTCCCATTATCCTCATGCACTATGCAGTGTAGTTGAGTTTAATGGGAAATGTAGTTCCAAAACATCTGGGGTGCCAAGGTTCGCCATCACTGGCCTAGGCCATCTTCATGTAGAGAAACAATTCTTTTTTTCAGATCCTCAGAGAGTTCTTTGCCATGAGGAGCCATGTTGAACTTCCAGTGACCAGTATGAGAGAGTGAGAGCGATAACACCAAATTTAACACACCTGCCCCCCATTCACACCTGAGACCTTGTAACACTAACGAGTCACATGACACCGGGGAGGGAAAATGGCTAATTGGGCCCAATTTGGAGATTGTCACTTAGGGGTGTACTCACTTTTGTTGCCAGTGGTTTAGACATTAATGGCTGTGTGTTGAGTTATTTTGAGGGGACAGTAAATTTACACTGTTATACAAGCTGTACACTCACTACTTTACATTGTAGCAAAGTCTCATTTCTTCAGTGTTGTCACATGAAAAGATAGAATGTGAGGGGTGTACTTACTTTTGTCAGATACTGTATATATAATTTTTTACATATACAATTTTATAATTAATATATATGCTCTTTGTTTACTTTATTTTTATATATTTTTTATTTATTTTATCAAACGCATACAAGATACTGTTCTTATTTAAATATTATTTTTTATAATTTTTTTTTTTTTTTTTGCTATTATTACAATTTTTTATCATTTTGTCTTTTTTAAACTTTTTTTATTTTTTATTATTATTATTTAAATCATACAATATACTATTCTTAAATTAATTAAATATATATATGTGTTCCTACCTGATGAAGGGCATGAACGAGATATAGCCCCGAAACTGTTGGTATTGAACCTTTCTACTTTTGTATATTTGTGTATATACAGTATGTGTGTGTGTGTGTGTGTATATATATATATATATATATATATATATATATATGTATGCATTTTTCACTATCTTTGTCAGTTTACTTGCTTTTTTTAAAAAAAAATATATAATATAATATAAAATATATATAAGAAATAATAATTATATATATATATATATATATATATATATGTATATATATATATTAAGACAAAATAATAATAATAATAACAATAATAATTATTTATATATATATATATATATATATATATATATATATATATATATATATATATATATATATATATGTATATATATATGTATATATTTTTTTTTTATTAAGACAAAATAGTAATAATATTAATAATAACAATAATAATTATATATATATATATATATATATATATATATATATATATATATATATATATATAATTATTATTTTGTGTTAATAAAAAATAAATAAATATATATATATATTTATATATATATATATATATATATATATATATATATATATATATATATATATATATATATATATATAAATAATTATTATTGTTATTATTATTATTATTTTGTCTTAATATATATATATATATATATATATATATATATATATATATATATATATATATATGCATATAATAATTATTATTATTATTTCTTAATAAAAAAAATATGTGTATGTATATATATATATATATATATATTTTTTTTTTTTATTAAGACATAATAATAATAATAATAATAATAATAATTTCTTTATTTTACTATTTTTTTATTAAGACATGCAATATACCATTTTATTTATTTTGTTTTGAGGAATAAATAAAGCCACGTGAGCGGTATATTTTTATGACCGCGTACAGTTTTCCGTTACCCAGCCGTAAGAAGCGGTGAATTTTATTTGGGAATTTTATTGTAAAGTTTATTTTATGAAGCCAGAAATCGGTAACGGGATAATTTTTTATGATCTGATGGAGTGATGGCGAACGGCGCGAGGCGTACGATGGAAGCGGTCGGACTCGATGGACTTGTATAACAATGTAACTGATCTCATGTTCTGTGATGCGGATGATGAGAGATAATTGCGGGGTGTGGGCGAGAATTGTCATGTGACCCCTAGTAACCTTTGGCAAGATGAAGGGATCTGATCCCGACAAGCTGAGGCAGCGTCCTGTGTGCGATGTGCGGCGGCGGATGCTGAACCCGGCGTGAGATCCCTGGAAAAAAATATTTTTTAAAAATAGATCCTGAGTTACCCTGGGTAACAGTAGTCAAATGCGTTTCCTGATTCTGGCCACGCCCCCACTCTCTGAGACCCCTGTAAGCCAATTGTGTTCCCTGGTCCCAGCCACGCCCCCTCCCTCTAAGACCCCTGTAAGCCAAGTGTGTTCCCTGGTCCCAGACACGCCTACTCTCTCTGAGACCCCTGTAAGCCAATTGTGTTCCCTGGTTCCAGCCATGCCCCCTCCTTCTGAGACCCCTGTAAGCCAATTGTGTTCCCTGGTCCCAGCCACACCCCCTCTCTCTGAGACCCCTGTAAGCCAATTGTGTTCCCTGGTCCCAACCACGCCCCCTCCCTCTGAGACCCCTGTAAGCCAATTGTGTTCCCTGGTCCCAGCCACGCCCCCTCTCTCTGAGACCCCTGTAAGCCAGTTGTGTTCCCTGGTTCCAGCCACGCCCTCTCCCTCTGAGACCCCTGTAAGCCAATTGTGTTCCCTGGTCCCAGCCACGCCCCCTCTCTTTGAGACCCCTGTAAGCCATGTGTGTTCCCTGGTCCCAGCCACGCCCCCTCCCTCTGAGACCCCTGTAAGCCAAGTGTGTTCCCTGGTTCCAGCCATGCCCCCTCCCTCTGAGACCCCTGTAAGCCAATTGTGTTCCCTGGTCCCAGCCACACCCCCTCTCTCTGAGACCCCTGTAAGCCAATTGTGTTCCCTGGTCCCAACCACGCCCCCTCCCTCTGAGACCCCTGTAAGCCAATTGTGTTCCCTGGTCCCAGCCACGCCCCCTCTCTCTGAGACCCCTGTAAGCCAATTGTGTTCCCTGGTCCCAGCCACGCCCCCTCTCTCTGAGACCCCTGTAAGCCAATTGTGTTCCCTGGTCCCAGCCACGCCCCCTCTCTCTGAGACACCTGTAAGCCATGTGTGTTCCCTGATCCCAGCCACGCCCCCTCCCTCTGAGACCCCTGTAAGCCAATTGTGTTCCCTGGTCCCAGCCACGCCCCCTCTCTCTGAGACCCCTGTAAGCCAAGTGTGTTCCCTGGTTCCAGCCACGCCCCCTCCCTCTAAGACCCCTGTAAGCCAATTGTGTTCCCTGGTCCCAGCCACGCCCCCTCCTTCTGAGACCCCTGTAAGCCAATTGTGTTCCCTGGTCCCAGCCACGCCCCCTCTCTCTGAGACCCCTGTAAGCCAATTGTGTTCCCTGATCCCAGCCACGCCCCCTCTCTCTGAGACCCCTGTAAGCCAATTGTGTTCCCTGATCCCAACCACGCCCCCTCCCTATTATCTAAGACTCCCATCAATGGTAGAGGGGGAGGGTTTCTCTTTACTGCAGCTGCAAATATTCCTTGACACCCTGAGATAAGTTTTACTGGCTGTCCGATGGTATCAGTTTTTTATTTTTTATTTTTAGCTCCTGTCTTCTGGTTTGGTGAGCAGAGAGGCTGGTAGATGTGGCTCCAACAGCTCCAGAGCGTTGGCCTGGTTCCTCCAGCCTGTACCTGAGCTTAGCATTGCTTACTCAGCAGGGAGGCCCCTGAGTAATGGTGCCCCAGGCTGCAGCCGAGGTGGCCTACAGCATAGGAAATGCTAAGCCCGCCTTCTGTAGATGTTGGGTGTCGGCATTGCCCAACTCTGAGCATTGGTTGCCAGTCTCGGCTCTGACAATGGCTGAGTCACGTCTTGCTGAGGCCGATCCCAACGAAACCGAATCAAGTGTTTTGGGTTTCCCTGGATCCCGAATCTCCTCCCCTTACCGCCCAACCTGGGGCTGAATACAAATGCAGCCACACTTTTCACAGATTTATTTGTATCAAAAATTACGTTTTTGGCTGTAACATGACAAAATGTGGGAAATTTCAGAGGGTGTGAATAGTCATGAGATATCACTTCCGGTCCTTGGTGGAAGTAAACAAATTTATTATAATTTTTATAAATTAAAAAAATTATTTTAATCTAACTTTTTTTTTTTTAATTATTATTATTATTTTTTTTTTTTTTAATACTTTGCTTTTAAAGGTTAAAACGAGATTTGAGTCGTTTTGGCCCCCAGATCTCTCCATAAAGAGGACCTGTCATCCCATATTTTTATTATCAGGGATGTTTACATTCCTTATATATAGTAATAAAAGTAGTTAAAAAATAAATAAATAAATAAAAATTAGACAAACAGAGACCAGATCATCTCTGGTCACCTCTATGGCCTTGGAGGACCGGAGCGATGTCATGATGTCACTTCCTGTCAAGGGTGTAAGTAAACAAATATATTTTTTGCTTTTATATTTTAATAAACTTAAAATTTATTTTAATTTTTTTTATATATATTTTTTTAACCCTTTGCTTTTAAAGGTTAAGAAGAGATTTGGGGTAGTTTTGGCCTCCAGATTTCTCCATAAAGAGGACCTGTCATCCCTTATTTCTATTACCAGGGATGTTTATATTTCTTGAAATAGGAATAAAAGTAATAAAAAAATAAATAAATAAATAAAAATGACATAAATCTTTCCCCTTAGTTTGTAGACGCAATAACCAAACCAATTTTGGTTATTGGGATTTTTTTTTTTTTACCAAAAATTTGAAGCAGAATAAAAATTGGCCTAAAATGATGAAAAAATTCATTTTTCCCCCCAAAAATAGAGCTTTCTTTTGGTGGTATTTGATCCCCTGTTTTATTTTTTGAGCTATAAACAAAAAAAGTGACAATTCCGAAAAAAAAAACCCCAATATTTTTTACTTTCTGCTATATAACATTCCCAATAAAAAATAAAAATCTAATTTAATTTTATTTGGGTACAGCGACGCACAACCGCGCAATTGGGTCAGTACCGAATCACAAAATTCCTGGTGAAATGGCCTGGTCATTAAGCGGGAAAAAACCTTCCGGTCCAGAAGTGGTTACAGTAAATATTATATATAAAAATAATATTAATAATATATTTAATAAATAAAAAAAAATGTGCAAATAATGGGTGACATAAAAAAGTGACAACAGTCGACATTTTATTCCCTAGGCTCAATTTTATTTGAGTACAGCGTCGCACGACCGCACAATTGTCAGTTAAAGTAACGCAGTGCCGAATCACAAAAAATAGCCTGGTCATTAAAGGGGTAAATCCTTCCGGTCCAGAAGTGGTTAAAGTAAATAGTATATATAATAGAAATTTATTAATAATATTAATAATATTTTTAACAATATACTAAATAAATAAATAAAAAATTGTGCAAATAATGGGTGACATAAAAAAAATTGCAACAGTTAACATTTTATTCCCTAATCTCAATTTTATTTGGGTACAGCGTCGCATGACCGCGCAATTGCCGTATCGCAAAAAATAGCCTGGTCATTAAGGAGGTAAATCCTTCTAGTCCAGAAGTGGTTAAAGTAAATATTATATATATTAATAATATATTATTAATAATAATAATAATAATAATAATAATATATTTAATAATAAATTAAATAAATAAAAAAAATTGTGCAAATAATGGGTGACATAAAAAAATTGCAGCAGTCAACATTTTATTCCCTAGGCTCAATTTTATTTGGGTACAGAGTCGCATGACCGCGCAATTGCCGTATCGCAAAAAATAGCCTGGTCATTAAGGAGGTAAATCCTTCTGGTCCAGAAGTGGTTAAAGTAAATATTATATATATTAATAATATATTAATAATAATATTAATAATATATTTAATAATATATTAAATAAATAAAAAAAATTGTGCAAATAATGGGTGACATAAAAAAATTGCAGCTGTCAACATTTTATTCCCTGGGCTCAATTTTATTTGGGTACTGCGTCGCACGACCCCACAATTGTCAGGTAAAGTAACGCAGTACTGAATCGCAAAAAATGGCCTGGTCATTAAGGGGGAAAACCTTCCGGTCCAGAAGTGGTTAAAGTAAATATTATATATAATATTATATTAATAATGATACTAAAACATTTTTTAATAATATAGTAAATAAAAAAGTGTGCAAACAATGGGTAACCTAAAAAAATGGCAACAGTCAACATTTTATTCCTTAAGCTCAATTTTATTTGGGTACAGCGTCACAGTAACGCAGGGCCAAATCGCAAAAAATAGCCTGGTCATTAAGGGGGAAAATCTTCCGGTCGAGATGCGGTTAAAGTAAATATTATATATATATATATATATATATATATATATATATATATATATATATATATATATATATATATATATATATATATTAATAATAATATATTTAATCATATATTAAATAAATAAAAATAATGGGTGACAGAAAAAAAATCGCAACAGTTGATATTGTAATCCCTAGGCTCTATGCTAAAAAAAAAAATGTGTGTATATATATATATATATATACATATTAATAATAATATTAATAATATATTTAATAATATATTAAATAAATAAAAATAATGGGTGACAGAAAAAAATTGCAACAGTCGACATTTTATTTCCAAGGCTCTCTGCTAAAAAAAATATATATATATATATATATATATATATAATGTTTGGGGGGTTCTAAGTAATTTCCAAGCAAAAAATACTGATTTAAACTTGTGAACAAAAAGTGGCAGAAAAATCCTGGTCGGCAATTGTTTATCTATACAGAGAGGGGGCGCTCATCAGCTTACAGCTCATTAACTAGCACAGGTGAGCTGAGGGCTGCAGGTGGAGGCATTTGGGTGGTTAAGTAAAAAAAAAAAAAAACCTGCGTTCAGTGATTATATTGGGATATATTCTCCATCCTTTTCAGTTTTGAATGAAGTAGGAAGAAAATTGGAACCGGTTCCTTCAGTGAGTAGATCTTCCTTCATATTTCTCACCCGGTGACCCCAGATCAAGATATACGAGGGTAAAGAGCACCAGCATTTGCAGTCCTAGTGACCCACCAAGAAAGTGAGGTGAAATCCCCCCGTGGGGACACAGACAGCGAATCAACCCTGGCAGTGTTTCTTGATGTACACTTTATTTTATTTTACTTATTTACACAACTGCAGCAATTTTCTGTGGAATTATTATTAATATATTTTTTTCACTTATTTTTATTGTATCATATTTGACTTTTTTTTTTTTAATAACAATGACAGCCATTCTCACTCTAAAAATAATAGTTGGGCGAGTCGGGCTTTCAGAGCTCTTGGTGAACAGCAGGAGAAGGGAATTAAGGGGGGGGGGGGGGGGGCGGCAGGGTATATTTGCAGACTTGCTGGATTTCCTAGGATTAAATTAAATTAAATTAAAGTGGACAAAATGCAAGGTCCAATTAAAATATCAGATCCCCTCCCCAGTCATTAAAAGCAGCTTTCAAAAAAAAAAAAAAAATAGACAATAACTATTCATAATTTTTCTCAGGCTTTTGTACTGCAGAGGGTGACATCACAATCCATTTAATGAAGATCTCGTTGTGGGCAGATCCCAGGTGAAAGGTTAGTATATTTATTATTATTATTTTTCCCTACAGTATTTTTATTTTTTTATAAAGTTCATAGAAGTCAAGGTATAGTATTGTAAGATTAAATCTAAAACCGAACAGCAGAGGGCGCTGTTGTAGTATTAAATTATTGTAAGTTTCTATATTCTATATAAAGCCAAACAGCAGAGGGCGACGTTGCAGTATTAAATTATTGTGAGGTTCTATATAAAACCAAACAGCAGGGGGGGTTGTTATAACTTTGTGCCACTGTAAAAAATATACAAAAAAGGAACACTTTGAAAACACATCAGATCCCAATGAGGAAAAATCTCATGCTGGATATCTATACTGGTATGGACTGGGTAATGAGTTAGGATCTATACTGGTATGGACTGGGTGATGTGTTAGGATCTATACTGGTATGGACTGGGTAATGCGTTAGGGTCTATACTGGTATGGACTGGGTAATGCGTTAGGATCTATACTGGTATGGACTGGGTAATGTGTTAGGCTCTATACTGGTATAGACTGGGTAATGTGTTGGGATCTATACTGGTATGGACTGGGTAATGTGTTAGGATCTATATTGGTATGGACTGGGTAATGAGTTAGGATCTATACTGGTATGGACTGGGTAATGTGTTAGGATCTATACTAGTATGGACTGGGTAATGAGTTAGGATCTATACTGGTATGGACTGGGTAATGTGTTGGGATCTATACTGGTATGGACTGGGTAATGTGTTAGGATCTATACTAGTATGGACTGGGTAATGAGTTAGGATCTATATTGGTATAGACTGGGTAATGTGTTAGGATCTATACTGGTATGGACTGGGTAATGTGTTAGGATCTATACTGGTATAGACTGGGTAATGTGTTGGGATCTATACTGGTATGGACTGGGTAATGTGTTAGGATCTATATTGGTATGGACTGGGTAATGAGTTAGGATCTATACTGGTATGGACTGGGTAATGTGTTAGGATCTATACTAGTATGGACTGGGTAATGAGTTAGGATCTATACTGGTATGGACTGGGTAATGTGTTGGGATCTATACTGGTATGGACTGGGTAATGTGTTAGGATCTATACTAGTATGGACTGGGTAATGAGTTAGGATCTATATTGGTATAGACTGGGTAATGTGTTAGGATCTATACTGGTATGGACTGGGTAATGTGTTAGGATCTATACTGGTATGGACTGGGTGATGTGTTAGGATCTATACTGGTATGGACTGGGTAATGCGTTAGGGTCTACACTGGTATAGACTGGTTAATGCGTTAGGATCTATACTGGTATGGACTGGGTAATGTGTTAGGATCTATATTGGTATAGACTGGGTAATGTGTTGGGATCTATACTGGTATGGACTGGGTAATGTGTTAGGATCTATATTGGTATGGACTGGGTAATGTGTTAGGATCTATACTGGTATGGACTGGGTAATGTGTTAGGATCTATACTGGTATGGACTGGGTAATGTGTTGGGATCTATACTGGTGTGGACTGGGTAATGTGTTAGGATCTATATTGGTATGGACTGGGTAATGTGTTGGGATCTATACTGGTATGGACTGGGTAATGTGTTAGGATCTATATTGGTATGGACTGGGTAATGTGTTAGGATCTATACTGGTATGGACTGGGTAATGTGTTAGGATCTATACTGGTATGGACTGGGTAATGTGTTGGGATCTATACTGGTGTGGACTGGGTAATGTGTTAGGATCTATATTGGTATGGACTGGGTAATGTGTTAGGATCTATACTGGTATGGACCGGGTAATGTGTTGGGATCTATACTGGTGTGGACTGGGTAATGTGTTAGGATCTATACTGGTATGGACTGGGTAATGTGTTGGGATCTATACTGGTGTGGACTGGGTAATGTGTTAGGATCTATATTGGTATGGACTGGGTAATGTGTTAGGATCTATACTGGTATGGACCGGGTAATGTGTTAGGATCTATACTGGTATGGACTGGGTAATGTGTTGGGATCTATACTGGTGTGGACTGGGTAATGTGTTAGGATCTATATTGGTATGGACTGGGTAATGTGTTAGGATCTATATTGGTATGGACTGGGTAATGTGTTAGGATGTATACTGGTATGGACTGGGTAATGTGTTAGGATCTATACTGGTATAGACTGGGTTGCGTTGGGAAGGAAAGGATGGCACATTGTTTGATGGAAATGAAAATTATCACCCTGCAGAGGGCTGAATTCAAAGACACCCGAAAATCAGCCGTCTGTCTTTCTCCCTCTACTGAGGGAGATCGCGAGTGACCGGCAGACATCGGAGCCACCGGTCACATGCGCGGGGATGGCAGGGAACAAGCGGGGAACAAGCGGGGGCGGGAGCAGTATACACCTGAGACCTTGTAACACTAATGAGTCACATGAGGAGGGAAAATGGCTAATAGGGCCTATATATATATATATATATATATATATATATATATATATATATATATATATATATATATATATATATATATATATATATATATATATATATATATATATAGTGCTTGCCTGTGTGTCTGGATAGCTAGAGGAACAGCAGATGGCGCTGTTGTAGCATTTTTAAATTTATATAAAACAGAACAGCAGGAGGCACTTTTGCAGCTTTGTACGGTTATATATCAAGTAGAACAGTAGAGGGCGATGTTGTAGCATTTAATTATTGTAATGTTATAGATCAACACAGCCAAATACTGTCCATGATATACAGTATATTTTTTTTATTTGCAATAACAGTTACATTTTCAGGACACCCCTTCTTCTTCTCAGCCCAAGCTGTACTAATACACACTTACCCTAACATAAGAGCAGAGGGTGCTGCTGTAGCATTGAATTATTGTAAGGCTATATATAAAACCAAGCTGCATCGGCCACTCTTGCAACTTTGTTCTATTTGAGGGTATATATAAAGAACACTGAAGAGGGAACCATGAATGCCAACATGTACTGTGACATACTGAAGCAGAGCATGATCCCCTCCCTTCAGAGACTGGGGGGCAGGGCAATATTCCAACATAACGACCCCAAACACCTCCAAGACGACCACTGCCTTGCTAAAGAAGCTGAGGGTAAAGGTGATGGACTGGCCAAGCGTCTCCAGACCTAAACCCTATTGAGCATCTGTGGGGCATCCTCAAACGGAAGGTGGAGGAGGGGAAGGTCTCTAACATCCACCAGCTCTGTGATGTCATCATGGAGGAGGGGAAGAGGACTCCAGTGACAACCTGTGAAGCTCTGGTGAACTCCATGTTCAAGAGGGTTAAGGCAGTGCTGGAAAATAATGGCGGCCACACAAAATATTCACACTTTGGGCCCAATTTGGAGATTGTCACTTAGGGGTGTACTGACTTTTGTTGCCAGCGGTTTAGACATTAATGGCTGTGTGTTGAGTTATTTTGAGGGGACAGTAAATTTACACTGTTATACAAGCTGTACACTCACTACTTTACATTGTAGCAAAGTCTCATTTCTTCAGTGTTGTCACATGAAAAGAGTGAGGGTGTACTTACTTTTGTCAGATACTGTCTGATTTGCCTGATGAATAATTGAAATAAACCTCTTGTATATTCCGTACCTGCCACAATACTTGTCGTTCCGTTTGGCCAGTCTTGTGATTCAGGCTGGGCAGGTGACCCCCCGCTAGTCATCTCCTACAGCTCTGCACCTTCCCGTTGTCTCCTTCCTGCCTCCAGCCAAGGACTAGGTCATTGGTGAAGTCCCTCCTCCCACCAGTTCCTCAACAGCACCCAACATAGCTCCCAGTACCTGAAACATGTTAGGAAGCTGTGTAAAGTGCTGTAGTATGACTGGCTCATAGAACCCTCCCACTGTCAGCCTGATTTCCTAGTTCTCAATACTAAATAATATTTTCTATTACCGGCAGAGCTCCATTTTATGATTCTTTTATCTGATTGGTTGCTGCCAGATGCTGGCTATTACCATTATTATATGAAGTCAGGGAAATCGGCCAATAAATCTTTTTTTTTGTTGTTTTTTGGGGTTTTTTTTTGTTTTTTTTTTTGCAACTTTACAATTTTTTAGCTCAAAAACCGCAGATAAGATAAAAAAAAAAGATCAAATATTACTGCTTTTATTGAAAGATTGCTGAATTCAGTAACTGTTGCCCCGCCCCCTGCGCTCCGGGCGCTACTCCTTCAAGATGTCCCTGATGACTGAGGCCAAAGAACACGAGAAAGACATGAATTCCTCGAAGGTCACCCTTCTGTCGTTCTTTCTGTCCATCTTACTGATCACTCCCTTTATGATCTCATCCTTCTTGGCGCTCGTCTGTAAGACAGAATTAGGACAACATTTTTTATTTTTTTTTATTTTTAGGAAATCTCCCTGCAGTAGTTTGTGTCTCTGCCCCTCCCACAATGGGGAGATTTCCTGCAGTAGTTTGTGTCTCTGCCCCTCCCACAATGGGGAGATTTCCTGCAGTAGTTTGTATCTCTGCCCCTCCCACAATGGGGAGATTTCCTGCAGTAGTTTGTGTCTCTGCCCCTCCCACAATGGAGGGATTTCCTGCAGTAGTTTGTGTCTCTGCCCCTCCCACAATGGAGGGATTTCCTGCAGTAGTTTGTGTCTCTGCCCCTCCCACAATGGGGAAATTTCCCTGCAGTAGTTTGTGTCTCTGCCCCTCCCACAATAGGGAGATTTCCTGCAGTAGTTTGTGTCTCTGCCCCTCCCACAATGGGGAGATTTCCCTGCAGTAGTTTGTGTCTCTGCCCCTCCAACAATAGGGAGATTTCCTGCAGTAGTTTGTGTCTCTGCCCCTCCCACAATGGAGGGATTTCCATGCAGTAGTTTGTGTCTCTGCCCCTCCCACAATGGAGGGATTTCCTGCAGTAGTTTGTGTCTCTGCCCCTCCCACAATGGTGAGATTCCCTACAGTAGTTTGTGTCTCTGCCCCTCCCACAATAGGGAGATTTCCTGCAGTAGTTTGTGTCTCTGCCCCTCCCACAATGGGGAGATTTCCCTGCAGTAATTTGTGTCTCTACCCCTCCCACAATGGGGAGATTTCCTGCAGTAGTTTGTGTCTCTGCCCCTCCCACAATGGTGAGATTTCCTCCAGTAGTTTGTGTCTCTGCCCCTCCCACAATGGTGAGATTCCCTGCAGTAATTTGTGTCTCTGCCCCTCCCATAATGGGGAGATTTCCTGCAGTAGTTTGTGTCTCTGCCCCTCCCACAATGGGGAGATTTCCTGCAGTAGTTTGTGTCTCTACCCCTCCCACAATGGGGAGATTTCCTGCAGTAGTTTGTGTCTCTGCCCCTCCCACAATGGTGAGATTCCCTGCAGTAATTTGTCTCTACCCCTCCCACAATGGGGAGATTTCCTGCAGTAGTTTGTGTCTCTGCCCCTCCCACAATGGGGAGATTTCCTGCAGTAGTTTGTGTCTCTGCACCTCCCACAATGGTGAGATTTCCTGCAGTAATTTGTGTCTCTGCCCCTCCCATAATGGGGAGATTTCCTGCAGTAGTTTGTGTCTCTACCCCTCCCACAATGGGGAGATTTCCTGCAGTAGTTTGTGTCTCTGCCCCTCCCACAATGGTGAGATTTCCTGCAGTAGTTTGTGTCTCTGCCCCTCCCACAATGGTGAGATTTCCCTGCAGTAATTTGTCTCTACCCCTCCCACAATGGGGAGATTTCCTGCAGTAGTTTGTGTCTCTGCCCCTCCCACAATGGGGAGATTCCCTGCAGTAATTTGTGTCTCTGCCCCTCCCACAATGGGGGGATTTCCCTGCAGTAGTTTGTGTCTCTGCCCCTCCCACAATGGGGAGATTCCCTGCAGTAATTTGTGTCTCTGCCCCTCCCACAATGGGGAGATTCCCTGCAGTAATTTGTGTCTCTACCCCTCCCACAATGGGGAGATTTCCTGCATTCACTTACACAGAGTGTGGGGAATTCTGCGGTGGCCAGGTCATACAGCTTGTCAGTGCACAATGTTTTCTTGTCTCCGCCACTCTTACAGTTGTAACCTTCAAATTTTAGGATCATCAGAGCCATGATTTCCTCCACGGTCAGATTATTGTCCTGGAGAGAGAAGACAGATTATAAATCCACCCACCGAGACCACCGAGACCACCTACCCCTCTGACAGTGAGGCCTGGGGTCAGAGTGGGGCTCATTACAACCAAACAAGCCTGAGAGAGATTACTGGGGGATCACTGGGAGCGCGGGATTACTGGGAGAGGGAGAGAGGGATTACTGGGAGAGGGAGAGAGGGATTACTGGGAGTGGGAGATTACTTGGAAAGGGAGATTACTGTGAGAGAGGGATTACTAGGAGCGAGGGATTACTAGGAGAGGGAGATTACTGGGAGAGAGGGATTACATGGCAAGAGGGAATACTGGGAGCGAGGGATTACTGGGAGCGAGGGATTACTGGGAGCGAGGGATTACTGGGAGCGAGGGATTACTGGGAGCGAGGGATTACTGGGAGCGAGGGATTACTGGGAGTGAGGGATTACTGGGAGCGAGGGAATACTGGGAGAGAGGGATTACATGGCAAGAGGGAATACTGGGAAAGCGGGATTACTGGGAGAGTGGGATCTTTGGGAGAATGGGAGATTACTGGGAGCGAGGGATTACTGGGAGCAAGGGAATACTGGAAGAGGAAGATTACTGGGAAAGCGGGATTACTGGGAGAGTGGGATCATTGGGAGAGTGGGAGAGTACTGGGAGATTACTGGGAGCAAGGGATTACATGGTGAGAGAGATTTATGGGAGAGCAGGATTACAGGGAGAGTGGGATCAATGGGAGAGCTGGAGATTACTGGGAGAGAGGGATTATTGGGAGAGGGAGATTACTGGGAGAGAGGGATTATTGGGAGAGAGAGATTACTGGGAGAGGGAGATTACTGGGAGAGGGGGATTACTGGGAGAGGGAGATTACTGGGAGAGAGGGATTATTGGGAGAGAGGGATTATTGGGAGAGGGAGATTACTGGGAGAGAGGGATTATTGGGAGAGAGAGATTACTGGGAGAGGGAGATTACTGGGAGAGGGGGATTATTGGGAGAGAGAGATTACTGGGAGAGGGAGATTACTGGGAGAGGGGGATTATTGGGAGAGGGAGATTACTGGGAGAGAGGGATTATTGGGAGAGGGAGATTACTGGGAGAGAGGGATTATTGGGAGAGAGAGATTACTGGGAGAGGGAGATTACTGGGAGAGGGGGATTATTGGGAGAGGGAGATTACTGGGAGAGAGGGATTATTGGGAGAGGGAGATTACTGGGAGAGGGGGATTATTGGGAGAGAGAGATTACTGGGAGAGGGAGATTACTGGGAGTGAGGGATTATTGGGAGAGGGGGATTATTGGGAGAGAGAGATTACTGGGAGAGAGGGATTATTGGGAGAGGGAGATTACTGGGAGAGGGGGATTATTGGGAGAGAGAGATTACTGGGAGAGGGAGATTACTGGGAGTGAGGGATTATTGGGAGAGGGGGATTATTGGGAGAGAGAGATTACTGGGAGAGGGAGATTACTGGGAGTGAGGGATTTCTGGGAGCCAAAGACTATTGGGAGCCAAAGATTATTGGGAGAGTGGGATTATTGGGAGATGGAGATTACTCCCAACTATAATTATTACTTACTATTTTTATTATTATATTATTAATCTTTATAATTGTAAATAAAAATAATGGCTTGTATCGGGATATCGGAGTCATTGTAGATCTCCTGCCCCCCCCCCCAGTGAAAGTTGATGGCGCTCCCCGATCCCGCTACCAGCCAGACTCCTCTTCATCGGTTTTAATTTTCGGCTCGCTGGTAACATAAAACACAAAGGTAATGGAGCTTCCTCAAATCCTGCTGAGCCCTGGCACAAAGTCTGGGGTGTGGGAGGTGCTTTTTGGATACAATGTCAGGGGAGGGACTTGTCGATACAATGTCTAGGGGAGGGGCTTGTCAGATATAAAGTCTGGGGGAGGAGCTTGTGGGATACAAAGTTTGGGGAATGGGCTTGTGGGATACAAAGTCTGGGGTGGGGACTTGTTGGATACAAAGTCTGAGGGAGGGGCTTGTTGGATACAAAGTCTGGGGGAGGGTCTTGTTGGATACTGCGTGCTGTATAGCCGAATTGAGGGGGGGTGACACCACTATATGCCGCTCTGCACCCCCGGTGTCACCTCTACAGTCTCCTCATTAGACTTGGACTCCTGTAAGCAGCACACACACCCCATTGCCTGTCACTGCCCCCAGTGCCTGAAACATGTTAGCTTGTCAGCATTATGGATTGGTTTTGGGGATATCAAGCTGCTCTATTGACTTCACACCGGGATCCTCCTGTGAGATCTTCATCTGATCCCCCGGGGTGACCCTATAAAAAGCGATATTTGTTCAGCCAATCACAGGTCACTGAGATCAGGCTAGCATATGATGAGCTCTGATTGGCTGCCTTAGGTGCATTCTTACTAAATAAAGATTTCAATATTCAAAGTTCTACGGTGGATGTGTGCGTGTTCTGTACACCGACCAATCATCATTCATTTCTCTATTGTGTACTATAGGACTCCGCAGGGGCGGGGATGGGGGAGGGGACAAATGAACATAGAGGGGGCGGAGATCTCTGTAAATGGATTTTGTTACATCTGTAATCTGCATCTGTGCAAAATGATACTTTGTATTATTATCATTGTTATTACTACTGCATTCTTTATCACTATTATTATAATTTATTATTGTATTCTGTTTAATATTATTATTGTATTAATACTATTATTACTATTATTGTAGTTTTTGTATCAATATTATCATAGTATAATTATTATTATCATCAATTTTATCATTATAATAATTATTATTATTGTCATTAATATTTATCATTATTTTGATTATTGTCATTTTATATTTATAATTATTTGTATTATTGATATTATTATTATTTCTATTATATTTTTATTATCATTAATATTATTATTAATAATAAAAATATTATTATTATCATCATTATTATTTGTTATTATTCATAAGTATTTATATTATTATATTATTATCATTATTATTTATCATTATGTTTATTATCATTATTTTTTTTATTATTTATTAATATTTTTATTATTATTACCATTATTTTTATTATCATTATTTTTATAATATTATTAATATTTGTTTATATTATTATTAATATTTTATTTTTATTATCATTTTTTTTATTTGTTAATATTTTTATTATTAATGTCATTATTTTTATTATTATTTTTTTATATTATTATTATTTTATTTTTATTACCATTAGTTTTTTTATTTATTAATATTTTTATTATTAATATCATTATTTTTATTATCATTATTTTTTCTAATATTAATATTAATATTTGTTTATATTATTATTATTTTAATTTTATTTTTATTATCATTATTTAATTTTATTGTTAATCTCTATATTATAATATTATTTTTATTGTTATAGTAATAGTAATTATAATAAAAAATGATTAATAATGAAAATATTATAATATAGATATTAACAATAAAAAAAATAATAATGATATTATATTTTATTATCTTTATTATTATTATTATTATTATTTTTATTGTTAATATCTATATTATAATATTTTCATTAATATTATGATTATTATTATCATCATCATTTGCAATATTAATAATAATAATATTAATAATAATAAGAAATAATAATGAAAATAATATAATATAGATATTAACAATACAAATAATTAAATAATATTGATAATAAAACTAATATAATAATAATAATAATACAAAATTATAATAATATTATTTCTAATTATTTTGATTATTATTATTATTAGCTCGGCTGGCTGCGTAGGAGAAAATGGCATCTTCTGGGTGTAATAATAATGGCGTCATGTGAATGTAAACTTTGTGTACCTGTTAATGTCTGACATGCCGGGGAGGCAAAGTAGACACACCGGGGCAAAAATAGAGGACAGGGATTGGCCAAGTGTCTAAACGGAGCACAAGAGGTGGGGGATATTTGCCGAACCCACCACTACCACCAGGGATGGCGCATGTAGTGTCAACCTTTCATTCTATTTCATCAATCGGTGGAAAATGTCATCACAATGGGGCGATTGATCGCTTGGATCAGGAATATCTGTCCAATGGCCATTGTGCCTTCGAGGGCAATCAGTGCCCAGCTTCTCCGCTCTGCTCGTGTCCCCCCCCCCCCCCCCAACTGTCTGAGACAGCTGACCTCCATTTTGCCCACTAGTGACCCTGACCTATTGAGAACGTAACCTGAAACATCTGATGACCTCTCCAAAGGAAACCCATAGGGAGAGCCCTGCACCAAGTTGGTCATGAGCGTTGGCACTGCTACCACCCCAACACAGAGCAGATCCTCCAACCTCAGGGGTTGTCTGAGACAACTGATCCTCATTTTTCCCACCTGTGCAGGTGACCTTGACCTATCAAGATCAGAACCCGAACCATCTTATGACCCCACAAGAGGAAACCCAAAGGAGAGGAGAGCCCCGTACCAAGCTGGTCATGAGCATTGGCACTGCTACCACCCCAACACAGACCAGATCCTCCCATCCTCAGGGGGTGTCTGAAAACTGATCCCCATTTTTCCCACCTGTGCAGGTGACCCTGACCTATCAAGATCAGAACCCGAACCATCCTATGACCCCACAAGAGGAAACCCAAAGGAGAGGAGAGCCCCGTACCAAGCTGGTCATGAGCATTGGCACTGCTACCACCCCAACACAGACCAGATCCTCCCATCCTGAGGGGGTGTCTGACAACTGATCCCCATTTTTCCCACCTGTGCAGGTGACCCTGACCTATCAAGATCAGAACCCGAACCATCCTATGACCCCACAAGAGGAAACCCAAAGGAGAGGAGAGCCCCGTACCAAGCTGGCCATGAGCTACCACCCCCACACAGAACAAACAGGGAGCAGTGGAGTCTCACTTACCATGTTTTCAATGTTGTCAGACTACGACGGACAAAAGGGAGAATTCAGCCGGTGTGGTACCTGTTACAATTTGATGCCCAATATATACCCAGACAGGACAGCGCCACACCCAGGAGGGAGCCACCTGATGAGGGATGAGCCAAGGATTTGGGGCGGAGGTATCACCCTTCCTTCTCTTCCACTCCTTGGCTCCCCTCCCTTCACAAACTCTCCGAAATGAGGAATTAGTAAAACTATTCCGGATGTGGTCCCTTTAGGGGAGAATTTGAGGGTAATGTTGAGTTCTCGGGGTTCTCCTCCATGCAGGGTTGGGGGTTCTGGGGGTAGTTCGGCTGAAAAGGAGAGGAATGGTTTTCAGTCGGCATCTGGCTGAGAGAGATTGAGCCGGGTGAGCTGAGCTTAGGACCGAGCCACCCTGGAACCCCTGAAGCCAATGGGAAACCCCAAAACCCCAGTGGGGACCAGTATGGTGGTGCTGCACCTTTGACTTGTTCTGCGATATCAGAGTTTTGGACTATCTCGTGTTTTCTGATGCTGAAGATGAGCCGTTTTTTTTTCTGTTTGCCTGTTTACCTGGAATAAAAAGTGACTGTTTGCCTTTACCAACGTGCGTGTCTGATGATCGCAAGCTCCACGGGTGACACCGTCTATTAACCCCTTTCCTGCTCCATCCAAAAAAAAGTTCTGCCTATAGATACGCTCTGAAGGTACGGCCATTGTTTATTAAAGTTTCAGCCCAGACACGTCCCTGAATCTCTGCCATGGGGCCCCTGTATTGGCAGCACCTGATGTGAGGGTCCAGGGCCGCCTTTAGAAATTTTGGGGCTCCTTACACAGCTTTAGGCCTGGGCCTGACCACCAACATTCCCCAGGGCCGTCCCACCGAATCCGCCCACTGGCCTTCCCTCCAAGTCCTTCAGTGCACCCACTTTTATTTTAACAGTCTTGCAACTTAATGTATAAATGTATAAAGTGTATTCCAGGTCATCTGTGCTTGCAAGTCCAAATATTCAGCAGCCCAATCCAACAGAGAGGCATTCCCATATATTCAGCAAAGAGACAGCCCAATCCAGCAGAGGGTCATCCCCAAATATTCAGCAAAGAGACAGCCCAATCCAGCAGAGAGACATCCCTATATATATTCAGAAAACAGACAGCCCAATCCAGAGGAGAAAAATCCCCATATATTCAGCAAAGAGACAGACCAATCTAGCAGAGATACATCCCAATCCAGCAGAGAGGCATTCCCATATATTCAGCAAAGAGACAGCCCAATCCAGCAGAGGGACATTCCCATACATTCAGCAAAGAGACAGCCCAATCCAGCAGAGGGACATTCCCATACATTCAGCAAAGAGACAGCCCAATCCAGCAGAGGGACATTCCCATACATTCAGCAAAGAGACAGCCCAATCCAACAGAGGGACATTCCCATATATTCAGCAAAGAGACAGACCAATCCAGCAGAGGGACATTCCCAGATATTCAGCAAAGAGACAGACCAATCCAGCAGAGGGACATTCCCATACATTCAGCAAAGAGACAGCCCAATCCAGCAGAGGGACATCCCCATATATCCAGCAAAGAGACAGCCCAATCCAGCAGAGGGACATTTCCATATATTCAATAAAAAAAAAAACTGCCCAATGCAGCAAAGAGACATCCCCATATATTCAGCAAAGAGACAGCCCAATCCAGCAGAGGGACATTCCCATACATTCAGCAAAGAGGAAGCCCAATCCAGCAGAGGGGCATTCCCATACATTTAGCAAAGAGACAGCCCAATCCCGCAGAGGGACATTCCCATATATTCAGCAAAGAGACATATCCGCATATTCAGCAAAGAGACAGCCCAATACAGCAGAGAGGCATCCCCATATATTCAGCAAAGAAACAGCCCAATCCAGCAGAGAGGCATCCCCATATATTCAGCAAAGAGACAGCCCAATCCAGCAGAGGGACATCCCCATATATTCAGCAAAGAGACATCATCACATATTCAGCAAAGAGATAGGCCAATCTAGCAAAGAGACAGCCCAATCCAGCAAAGAGACATCCCCATATATTCACCAAAGAGACAGGTTAATCTAGAAAAGAGACATCCCCATATATTCAGCAAAGAAATGGCCAACTGCCTCAAAGAGACAACCCCATATATTTAGCAAGAGACATCTTCATATATTCAGCAAAGAAATGGGCGAATCTAGCAAAGAGACAGCCCAATCCAGCAAAGAGACAGCCCAATCCAGCAAAAAAACATCCCCTTATATTCAGTAAAGAGACAGGCCAATCTAGTAAAGAGACGTTTTCATATATTGAGCAAAGAGACAGCCCAATCCATCAAAGAGACATCCCAGTTCATCAAAGAGACGGTCCAGTCTATCAAAGAGACATCCCCATATATTTAGCAAAGAGACATCTCCACATATTCCTCTGAAATACCGACTATTATTCTTGGTGACTTCAACGTCCCTGTCAATGTTAACAGCCCAGCTACAACTCAACTCCTCAACTTAACCTCATCTTTTAACCTAACCCAATGGGCACACTTCCACTCGCTCCAATGGTAATACCCTCCACCTCGTATTCTCCCATCTCTGCACTCCTGGCAAAAGACATCCCAGTCCAGCAAGGAGAAGGCCCAGTCCAGCAAAGAGATATCCCCATATATTCAGCAAAGAGACGGCCCAATCCAGCATGGAGACATCCCCATATATTCAGCAAAGAGACAGCCCAATCCAGCATGGAGACATCCCTATATATATTCAGCAAAGAGACGGCCCAATCCAGCATGGAGACATCCCCATATATTCAGCAAAGAGACGGCCCAATCCAGCATGGAGACATCCCCATATATTCAGCAAAGAGACGGCCCAATCCAGCAAAGAGACATCCCCATATAGCAGTTGTTAAAAGATGGCACATTCAACACACACAGGCAGATCCTGCTAGTGGTCGCCTCCACGCCTTTCAGATGGAAGACCCCCCCCCCCTCCCTGCACACACAGCCATCCCAGCCAGAGGATTTCCCCAGAAGGGACAGAGAGGAGGCTCTGGACACTGCAAACTGCAGGCTGTAGCAATTTAAAAAAATAAAAACTTTCCTCAGCCAAGCGGACTGTTGGGGTTCTAGTGTAGCAGTCTCCTGTGCCAGACAAGCACATTACAGCCCCGACCTCTTCTATATCAATACGGCGGGCAGGTCTCCTTTCTGCCTCCGTCCATCTCCCTTACTTCCCTGCTAACTTGGATGTACCAATGTAAGGCTTTATCTAAATTAGAACAGCAGAGGGCGATGTTGTACCTTTTGTACCAATGTAAGGCTCTAGATAAAGTAGAACAGCAGAGGGCGATGTTGTAGCTTTGTACCAATCTAAGGCTTTGTATAAGGAAGAACAGTAGAGGGCGATATTGTAGCTTTGTACCAATGTAATGTTTTATATAAATTAGAACAGTAGAGGGCGATGTTGTAGCTTTGTACCAATCTAAGGCTTTATATAAAGTAGAACAGCAGAGGGCGATGTTGTACCTTTTGTTCCAATGTAAGGCTTTATATAAAGTAGAACAGCAGAGGCCAATGTTGTAGCTTTGTTCCAATGTAAGGCTTTATATAAAGAAGAACAGCAGAGGGCGATGTTGTAGCTTTGTACCAATGTAAGGCTTTATATAAAGTAGAACAGCAGAGGGCGATGTTGTAGCTTTGTACCAATGTAAGGCTTTATATAAAGTAGAACAGCAGAGGGCGATGTTGTAGCTTTGTACCAATGTAAGGCTTTATATAAAGTAGAACAGCAGAGGGCGATGTTGTAGCTTTGTACCAATGTAAGGCTTTATATAAAGTAGAACAGCAGAGGGCGATGTTGTAGCTTTGTACCAATGTAAGGCTTTATATAAAGTAGAACAGTAGAAGGCGATGTTGTAGCTTTGTACCAATGTAAGTCTTTATATGAAGTAGAACAGCAGAGGGCGATGTTGTAGCTTTGTACCAATGTAAGTCTTTATATGAAGTAGAACAGCAGAGGGCGATGTTGTAGCTTTGTTCCAATGTAAGGCTTTATATAAAGTAGAACAGCAGAGGGCGATGTTGTAGCTTTGCACCAATGTAAGGCTTTATATAAAGAAGAACAGTAGAGGGAGCGATGTTGTAGCTTTGTACCAATGTAAGGCTTTACATAAAGAAGAACAGCAGAGGGCGATGTTGTAGCTTTGTACCAATGTAAGGCTTTATATAAAGTAGAACAGTAGAAGGCGATGTTGTAGCTTTGTACCAATGTAAGTCTTTATTTAAAGTAAAACAGCAGAGGACGATGTCATAGCTTTGTACCAATCTAAGACTTTATATAAAGAAGAACAGTAGAGGGCGATGTTGTAGCTTTGTACCAATGTAAGGCTTTACATGAAGAAGAACAGTAGAGGGCGATGTTGTAGCTTTGTACCAATGTAAGGATTTATATAAAGTAGAACAGTAGAGGGCGATGTCGTTGCTTTGTACCAATGTAAGGATTTATATAAAGTAGAACAGTAGAGGGCAATGTTGTAGATTCATACCAATGTAGAGGTTCTATATGAAACCAGACAGCAGGGGGCGTTGTTGCAGCAAATAATGATTGTGAGGCTATGTATGAAACCAGACAGCAGGGGGTGCTGTTGCAGCAAATAATGATTATGAGGTCATAAATTAAACCAAATCGCAGAGGGCGCTGTTGCGTCAATTAATGATTGTGAGGTTATATATAAAACCAGACAGCAGGGGGCGATGTTGCAGCAAATAATGATTGTGAGGTTATATCTAAAACCAGAGAGCAGGTGGCGCTGTTGCAGCAATTAATGATTGTGAGGTTATTTATGAAACAAGACAGCAGGGGGCGCTGTTGACACTTTGTACCATTGAAAAGCTATATATAAAGTAGAAGCACAGAGGGCGCTGTTGTAGCCATGACATTTTGTAAGCTTATGACAGTCTAATAACCTATTTCCACCATTATATAAAGTCACGTAAGTCAACCAATAACATTTTTTGTAGGAAGCAGACAAAACGTAACGAGCTAAACAATCTTTTTTAGCTCAAAAATTGCAAATGAGACGGACGTCATATCCAAATCTTTTTACTTTTATAGAAAGATTACACAATCACTGAATTCAGTAAATGTTGCCCCTCCCCCTGCGCTCATGGTGCTAATCCTTCAAGACGTCCCTTATGGCTATGGCCACATAAGAGGAGAAAGACATGAATTCCTCAAAGGTCACCTTCTTGTCATCATTGGCGTCCATTTTACTGATGGTTTCCTTCAAGATCTCATCCTTCTTGGCGGTTCCCTGTAAGATGGAAAGAGGACAACTTTTCATTTTCAGTTTATTATTTTTTAGGTGAGATTTCCTGCAGTAGTTTGTGTTTCTGCCCCTCCCACAATGGGGAGATTTCCTGCAGTAGTTTGTGTCTCTGCCCCTCCCACAATGGGGAGATTTCCCTGCAGTAGTTTGTGTCTCTGCCCCTCCCACAATAGGGAGATTTCCCCCTAGTAGTTTCTGTCTCTGCCCCTCCCACAAGGGGGAGATTTCCCTGCAGTAGTTTGTGTCTCTGCCCCTCCCACAATAGGGAGATTTCCCCCTAGTAGTTTCTGTCTCTGCCCCTCCCACAAGGGGGAGATTTCCCTGCAGTAGTTTGTGTCTCTGCCCCTCCCACAATGGGGAGATTTCCCTTCAGTAGTTTGTGTCTCTGCCCCTCCCACAATGATGAGATTTCCCTGCAGTAGTTTGTGTCTCTGCCCCTCCCACAATAATGAGATTTCCTGCAGTAGTTTTGTGTCTCTGCCCCTCCCACAATAGGGAGATTTCCCCCTAGTAGTTTGTGTCTCTGTCCCTCCCACAAGGGGGAGATTTCCCTGCAGTAGTTTTGTGTCTCTGCCCCTCCCACAATAGGGAGATTTCCCCCTAGTAGTTTGTGTCTCTGCCCCTCCCACAAGGGGGAGATTTCCCTGCAGTAGTTTGTGTCTCTGCCCCTCCCACAATGGGGAGATTTCCCTGCAGTAGTTTTGTGTCTCTGCCCCTCACACAATAGGGAGATTTCCCCCTAGTAGTTTGTGTCTCTGCCCCTCCCACAAGGGGGAGATTTCCCTGCAGTAGTTTGTGTCTCTGCCCCTCCCACAATGGGGAGATTTCCTGCAGTAGTTTGTGTCTCTGCCCCTCCCACAATGGGGAGATTTCCTGCAGTAGTTTGTGTCTCTGCCCCTCCCACAATGGTGAGATTTCCCCCCAGTAGTTTGTGTCTCTGCCCCTCCCACAATAGGGAGATTTCCCCTTAGTAGTTTGTGTCTTTGCCCCTCCCACAAAAGGGAGATTTCCCTGCAGTAGTTTGTGTCTCTGCCCCTCCCACAATGGGGGGATCCCCCCCCCCCCACAATAGTTTGTGTCTCTGCCCCTCCCACAATGGGGATACTTTGCTCTGTGACACTCCCTCAGCTTTCAGTTAATGTCTATTCTCCATTTTGGAGTCAGGAATCAGAAATCTAACGATGGGATTAGCTGCCTTCTGGTGTGTCCCCACCAATAGATTTATCCCGGGGTCACTTACACAGATTGTGGGGAATTCTACTGTGGCCAACTCGTACAGCTGGTCGGTGTTCAATGTGTTCCCGTCTCCGCCACTTTTCTGGGCGTATTGCTCGAATTTCAGGATCATCATGGCCATGATTTCTTCCACGGTCAGGCTACTATCCTGTAGGGAGAACACAGATTATAAATCAACTGATCCCACCGAGATCCACCAAAACCACCCACCCTGTGTGAGGCCTGAAGTCGGGGAGATCTCATTACAACCAAACCAGCCTGGGAGAGGACTGAGGGACAGAATATTATAAGGAGAAAATATTTCCCTGGTAATCTCCCTGCACTAATTTCCGCCTTCCGGAAATCTCTCCTGGCAATCTTTCTCCTGGTAATCCCTCCAGGTAATCTCTCTCCCTTCTGGTAGTCTTTCTCCTGATAGATTATCAGAAGAAAGATTATCGGGAGAACGACTACCAGAAGGGAGAGATTACCTGGAGAGATTACCAGGAGAAAGATTGCCAGGAGAGATTACCGGAAGGGAGAGATTACCTGGAGAGATTACCAGGAGAGATTACCGGAAGGGAGAGATTACTGCAGGGAGATTACCAGGGAGAGATTATCAGGAAAAAGATTACCGGAAGAGAGACTAGAAGGAAGAGATTACCTAGGAGGATTGCCAAGAGAGACTACTGGAAAGGAGAGATTACTGCAGAGAGATTATCAATAGAAAGATTGCTGGGAGAGAGATTACCAAGAGAGAGACTACTAGAAGGGATTACTGTAGAGTGATTACATGGGAGAGATTTTTAGAAGAAAGATTACCATAAAAGAGACTACCAGAGAGAGATTACTTGTGAGAGTTTCCTGGCAGAAAGATTACTGGGAGATAGAGATTACCAGGAGATAGAGATTACTGGGAGATAGAGATTACTGGTGATTGTTTACTGACCTCTAAGATTACCAGGAGATAGAGATTACCGGGAGATAGAGATTACTAGGAGATAGAGATTACTGGAAGATGGAGATTACCAGGAGATAGAGATTACATGTGAGAGTTTCCTGGCAGAAAGATTACCGGGAGATAGAGATTACCGGGAGCTAGAGATTACCGGGAGATAGAGATTACTGGGAGATAGAGATTACTGGGAGATAGAGATTACTAGGAGATAGAGATTACTGGAAGATGGAGATTACCAGGAGATAGAGATTACCGGGAGATAGAGATTACATGTGAGAGTTTACTGGCAGAGAGATTACCGGAAGATAGAGATTACCGGAAGATAGAGATTACCAGAAGATAGAGGTTACTGGGAGATAGAGATTACTGGTGAGAGTTTACTGACAGAAAGATTACCGGGAGATGGAGATTACCGGGAGATAGAGATTACTGGGAAATAGAGATTACTGGGAGATAGAGATTACCGGGAGATAGAGGTTACCGGGAGATAGAGATTACTGGGAAATAGAGATTACTGGGAGATAGAGATTACCGGGAGATGGAGATTACCGGGAGATAGAGATTACTGGGAAATAGAGATTACTGGGAGATAGAGATTACCGGGAGATAGAGATTACTGGTGAGAGTTTACTAGCAGAAAGATTACCGGGAGATAGAGATTACCGGAAGATAGAGATTACTGGGAGATAGAGATTACTGGGAGATAGAGATTACTGGTGAGAGTTTACTGACAGAAAGATTACCGGGAGATAGAGATTACCGGGAGATGGAGATTACCGGGAGATAGAGATTACTGGGAGATAGAGATTACCGGGAGATAGAGATTACTGGTGATTGTTTACTGACAGAAAGATTACCGGGAGATAGAGATTACTGGGAGATAGAGATTACCGGGAGATAGAGATTACTGGTGATTGTTTACTGACAGAAAGATTACCGGGAGATAGAGATTACTGGGAGACAGAGATGACTGGGAGATAGAGATTACTGGAAGATAGAGATTACTGGAAGATAGAGATTACTGGGAGATAGAGATTACCAGGAGATAGAGATTACTGGGAGATAGAGATTACCGGGAGATAGAGATTACTGGGAGATAGAGATTACCGGGAGATAGAGATTACTGGGAGATAGAGATTACCGGGAGATAGAGATTACTGGGAGATAGAGATTACTGGGAGATAGAGATTACCGGGAGATAGAGATTACTGGGAGATAGAGATTACCGGGAGATAGAGATTACTGGGAGATAGAGATTACTGGAAGATAGAGATTACTGGGAGATAGAGATTACTGGGAGACAGAGATTACTGGGAGATAGAGATTACTGGTGATTGTTTACTGACAGAAAGATTACCGGGAGATAGAGATTACCGGGAGATAGAGATTACTGGGAGATAGAGATTACTGGGAGATAGAGATTACTGGGAGATAGAGATTACTGGAAGATAGAGATTACTGGGAGACAGAGATTACTGGGAGATAGAGGTTACTCCTAATTATTTTTGTTACTGTTTACAATTATTTTATTATGATAATCATAATAATAATTGAAAATTCTAATAATAATAACTGTAAATAATAATAATTTTTTAAAAAAGGACATCCGAATCATCATAGAAATCCCCCCCACAAATGAGAGTTCATATTGCTCCCCGGTTCCACTTTCAGCCAGGCACCTCGTAAATCAATTTTAATTTTGGCCCTCTGAGCAGAATAAATTACAAATACAATGCAGCTTCCTCAGCTCTACTGGGCCCTGACACAAAACCTGGGAAGGTACCAGGCACAAAGTCTGGGGGGACGGGTGACAGTTACAAAGTCTGGAGGGGTCTCTAAGTAGTTGAATCACTGTATTATTATTATTATTATTATTATTATTTTTATTATTATATTAATATTACAATTAATATGTTATATTTTTTTTTCAGTGTAATATTATTTTTGGTATTCTATATATAATTTTATCCTTTTTTTTTCCTGTAATATTATTATTATTATTATTATTATGATGATAATAATATTACAATTATTATGTTATATTTTGTATTAGTGTAAAATTATTTTTAGTATTCTATATATAATTTTATCCTTTTTTTTCTGTATTATTATTATTATTATTATTATTATTATTATTATTATATTAATATTACAATTATGTTATATTTTGTATTAGTGTAATATTATTTTTAGTATTCTATGTATAATTTTATCCTTTTTTTTCTGTATTATTATTATTATTATTATTATTATATTAATATTACAATTATTATGTAATATTTTGTTTTAGTGTAATATTATTTTTAGTATTCTATATATAATGTTATCCTTTTTTTTCTGTAATATTATTATCATTATATTAATATTACAATTATTATGTTATATTTTGTTTTAGTGTAATATTATTTTTAGTATTCTATATATAATGTTATCCTTTTTTTTCTGTAATATTATTATCATTATATTAATATTACAATTATTATGTTATATTTTGTTTTAGTGTAATATTATTTTTAGTATTCTATATATAATGTTATCCTTTTTTTCCTTTAATATTATTATTATGATAATAATATTACAATTATTATGTTCTATTTTGTTTTAGTGTAATATTATTTTTAGTATTATATATATAATTTTATCCTTTTTTTTTTCAGTATTATTATAATTATTATTATTATATTAATATTACAATTATTATGTTATATTTTGTTTTAGTGTAATATTATTTTTAGTATTCTATGTATAATGTTATCCTTTTTTTCTGTAATATTATTATTATTAGTATTATTATTATTATAATAATTACTACTATCATTTTTTCTAAGATGTTTATTATTATTATTATTATTTTTTATGATATGATTAATAATATTTATTATTATTATTATTATTATTAATATTATTTATTATTATTAATATTATTTTTTATATATTCGCTTTACTAGCTGCGTACAGGAAAATGGCGTCCTCTGGATGTAATAATTGCGGCGTTATGTAAATATAATGTAAACTATGTGTACTTGTTAACGTGTGACACACCCAGGAGGCAAAGTAGGCGCCCCGGGGCAGAAATGGAGGACAGGTGTTGGCAAAATGTGTAAGCTGAGAGGTGGGGGACATTTGTCGCATTCGCCGTTACTGACTGGGGTGTCACACGTAGCGTTACCCATCATTCTGTTTTATCAATCGGCCGTCAAGTTAATGTGGAGGGGTAATCGATCGCATGGATTGGAAATATCTGTCCGATGGCCATTGCCCCTTTTGGTGCAATCAGCGCCCGGAACAGGCACACATGGGTGACCCAAGCATGCATGGTTATGTCATAGCCTAACAATAGACAAAGCCTCTCTGATTAGATTGTTTCTGTTTATCCAGAAGAAGTCTTTGGTTTGTGGCCGGGGGGGGGGGGGTGAGATTGAATCCACACCCAGTCCTCAGGGGGTGTCTGAGACAACTGATCCCCATTTTGACCCTGACCTATCAAGATCAGAACCTGAACCATCCTATGACCCCACAAAAGGGAACCCATAGGAGAGGAGAGGAGAGCCCCGTGCCAAGCTGGCCGTTAGCCTTGGCACTGCTACCAACTCCACACTGAGCAGACAAAGAGCAGGGAGTCTCACTTACCATGTTTTCAATGTTGTCAGATTCTGGAAGATGGAGAGGAGAGTTCAGCCGGTGTGGTACCTGTTACAATTTGATGCCCAATATATACCCAGATAGGACAGCGCCACACCCAGGGGGAGCCACCTGAACGGAGAGGGATGAGCCCAGGATTGGGTCCCTGTCCTTTTCTCCTCTCCTCATTGGTTCTCCTCTCTTTACAAACTCTCTGAAATGATG